>NC_059549.1:4848484-5151515 GCF_905220415.1 Colias croceus
ATTACCATGACGCGATCTTGAAATTCGACGACCATCTTGGATTTTAGTTTTGACCTCATATTCGTTAATAGCTACCCCAAAAACCATGAAAATGACACCCATGATGAAAAGATGTCAAATTTTTCGTCGGCGCCATCTTGGATTATAGTTTTGACCTCATATTCGATAATAGCTACCCCAAAAACCATGAAAATGACACCCATGACGAAAAGATGTAAAATTTTCGTCGGCGCCATCTTGGATTTCAGTTTTGACCTCATATTGGTTAATAGCTACCCCAAAAACCATGAAAATGACACCCATGACGAAAAGATGTAAAATTTTTGTCGGCGCCATCTTGGATTATAGTTTTGACCTCATATTCGTTAATAGCTACCCCAAAAACCATGAAAATGACACCCATGACGAAAAGATGTAAAATTTTCGTCGGCGCCATCTTGGATTTCAGTTTTGACCTCATATTGGTTAATAGCTACCCCAAAAACCATGAAAATGACACCCATGACGAAAAGTTGTAAAATTTTTGTCGGCGCCATCTTGGATTATAGTTTTGACCTCATATTCGTTAATAGCTACCCCAAAAACCATGAAAATGACACCCATGACGAAAAGATGTAAAATTTTCGTCGGCGCCATCTTGGATTTCAGTTTTGACCTCATATTCGGTAATAGCTACCCCAAAAACTATGAAAATGACACCCATCACGAAAAAAAGCCAAATTTTCATCGACGCCATCTTGAATTGTTTTACCCCACCAATCTATTCAACAACCCATAAAAAAGAGGATCTCAGGCAAGGTAATTTTAAAAACATAATTTTAAATTACAAATAATTGGAATATGAAACTTATACAGTTTACTCATAAAAAGTATCAAATATTTCAAATCACGAAAAAGACAGTGCACGCACAATAATCTTTTTTATTTCGTTTTTATTTTTGGTACGAGGAGCGATACACCCGTCCTTCCAAGAGCGCTTCTGAGCGCGGTCTGACGAACCGCGAGAACAAAATGTATGAAGAAATCGACAAGTATTTTTAATTTAGCTCATTATTGAAATAAAATTTTGATTTAGATTCATAAAAATTACACCATATATAAAGGACTATATATCCCTCAATAAGATATAGTTAAGAAGATAGATTAGGCTCTTAATTTTCCTAAAATGGTACCGGTTTAGACCCCATTTTTTTGCATTTTATGCGTTTATTGTGATGGAAAAAACGTATTTCAGCGACAATTTTGTATGACGTCGTACAATTTTTATAAGATGAACGTAGAGCTGAATATATTATCTTTAAATTAAGATATTACTATGTTCTCACGTGTAATTGCTTTAAGTTAAAATGGTACCGAAAAACAGCGTGTTTTTGTAAAAATACGTTATAGCGTCCTTAATGTTCACGGGTAGTAAGTAGGGATACGACCTTTGATATTTTTATTTGTAAGTAATGCTATATTTTCAAGGACAACCTAGTTCTATGAACACCTGCTTAACGTGTGACGTTGCTTATTAGGTTGCCGGGTCCAAGACGCGATAATGTTTGTGCATTATAAAATTAAACAGAAGCTATGCTTTAAAACTCTAGTACTTTTATACGGGTTTCACTTGAAATAACGTTCGTTACAGGGATATAATTTTAAATGATTTAAACTAAGCGTACGTAAATGTAGTAAAATCCTTATAGACAGTGAAACAAGTAAGCAAACTGCATTCTTATAAATACGTAACCTACCTATGTACATAGACTCTGTCTATGGAAATAAGTCGCGTCATTTAAGAAAAAAATGTACCCGCCTTATATTTAAATTTATAAAAAATAAACAATAAAAAAAAATTAAGCACGCACATTTAGACGTAAAAGTTTTTCGAAGTATACAAGCGTAAAATGCAACTTCAATGGCGCGACTAGCACTTGAAATCTTATGTACATACAACCGCTTCAAATTTTCCTAAAATTGTTACTATGTAATCGTATCAGTGTAACTGAGCTTAACATATTGCATGAAGTAAATAAAATAAAACGAATTAACATACAAGTAATTGAGCACGTAATTTTTGCTTTTAAACTCATAAGTCAATTAGACTCGAACAATTTTACACCTGTATTCAAAAATAAAAAGCTCAAAAATAACTATAATACGTAATAAAATAATTATTATCAAATGCGTAAGAATTAGCGTTTACGTTCGTTATAAATATTACAGTGTCAATACAAATATGAATTATTTTATAAGTCTTAACTATGGCATACGGAAATTCGCACAATAATCAATTCCGCCTCTACGTAAGTTCGGTTATACCCTCTATACTTAAAATTTAACTTGTCATTGCTTGTCACCTTTTTAAGGTTTCGTAGTTTCCGCATTGAATTTTTCCTTCAACTTTAATTCGTTTACGAACAACTAGTGTTGAGCATAAAATATAGATTAAGTTCTGGTTTATTTGTTAACTTTTTGATTAAGCGTGTGTTTTCGGACTTTGATTATAGGGAAAGTATTCACATGAAGGGGATAGGACGGGATTACTTATACTATCTGTATACTTACCTATAACTATATCTGTTCTTTCCTTGCCTGTAGTAGGGATATAATTCTGGATAATTGTTTTTAAAAATTTGATGATTATATTTCTTATTAACTTTCCTAGATAATTTTAACACAGGTTCTTTTTCTCTAATCAAAGTGTCGAATAAAATGAAAGGGATCAAGTTTGTAGAAAAGCTGATGGTATACTGGGGTCATGTAGCTATAAACGTATTTTCATTATATTATGCATCTCACGTGCATCCTTATCATAATATATTTTTAAAGGAAATCTTTGACGTATCTTTCTACTATCTTTATAATTAAAGTGTTTTGTCCCTTGACGAGTAAGAATGCTCGTGAATGCATTGTATACGGTCTACTAGTTAGTAAGTACTAAATGTGGTTTACAGATTTGTTATATTCGTATTTTGGATGTCTACATATTATTGTATCTGTAGTAGTAGGTACTTAGAAGACCGAATTCGATTTAGATTATTCGCTTGGCTGTATTTCAATTATAATTGTTAGTATTTTTAATTTTAATTCTGAACAAAGTTACGTACCTATTCAACAAAAACAGACATACCATATTAATAAGTACTACGTTGTGTTAAATTGAGTCATTGTGTGATTTCGGCCTTGTGTTTGGCACCTTTTAAAATTAACTAAAGCTCAACGGTCACCAGTTGTTTCACCAAAATGTATTGCGAATAAAATTTTGAATAATGATATTTATTATGCTACCTAGTGAAGGTTGATTATGAACACAAAAACAAAAGTGGAGCGAAAGTACAAATTAAATAAGTTGCGTACAATGATCGCAATATTTTATTATGGTCTTGGAATAACATTATTTCGGTTGAAATATAAAAAAAATTCGCTCCGTTAAAATTTTGAGCTTTGCTTTGCCGTCAAATTTTCTGGTATACTAAAATTATTATTTACAAAAGTTGGGTTTAGATGCAAGCACATGAGATGAAATACACATTTGGACAGCTATCATATTTTGTAATATTACATATTTAAGTTCACTATAAGAAGTAGGTACGTTTTATTATACATACTCCACTTTGTGAATGATGTCTCACTTCATTCACAAAGGTATGATTACATATACAATACAATTACATTTTTGTTTAAGCACAGAGGATTATCAATTAATTATGTCGACTCGCTTGAATAATTTAAACCCAAGTCATGCCTTCAATAAAATAATTCTCGCTTATGAAAATTTGGTGCTTTTTATTGCATAAGTCATGTCGTAATAGCTATTAGTAAGATTTGCCTAAGTTATTCTAAGCTTGATATAGTTTGCGAAGTTTTATTGTTGATTAAAATTAGTATGTTTCTTTCATTGAAGATTTCGTTCCTAGACATAAGATTGTTTTTGTTTTTTTTTTTATTTTATTATTAATTTTACTTTAAAACGGGTCTTATTGATGTATTGTCAGTAGTGTCAATTAAAAGACAAATAAAGTATACATTCTTGATGTGAATGATTTGTTTTTTATTTTATTATATTCCTAATAACATTAAGAATTATGCTACCGAATAGCGATATAGGTACTACTTTTTAACCAGAATCCTGCTTGTAAAAAAATCCCCTACATAAACTTTACAAACCCCAAACATGTAATTTCCTCAAAACGACCAAAAGAAAGAGAGGAAAGACCTTCAGTGTCAAGGTCTGTGGCTGTAACATGATACAGGAAGGACCTAATTATGTAGGTAGGTATAAGTTTCTTTAGGCGCAGGAGATGTTTAAATAAGATAATTTGTTTTAAAAATTATATTAAAACGGATTATATCAAACCGTTAGAAAGTTATTTTTTCTTTGAATAGAACGAAAGAAAGTTTAAGAAAATGCCTCCAACGGATACGTCCTGGCTATGATGATGAGCACGAAAAGGATGACATTCCATTTCTTTCATGAGTGGTACTCCTTCCACAGACTTGACAATATTATATTATAGAGCCTACATACAATAAACTGGCTCTATTTTTTATTAACATGAACGATAATAACCTACATAACTATTAGCTCTATTGACCCACTGCTAGCTAGAAACTATGGCTACAATTGCAATATATCTAAGTGCAAGAATGTAGCGACACAACTTTAAATCATCGATAAAAAATGTTACCCTCACATACCGATATAATAAAAAGGATGATTTGTAATTTATGAAGTTGGTTACTGTTATTACAAGTGTTATAAATTTCTTTACAGTCATCTAGATGTTTATATTACGTATAAATTTTTAAAATGTCTAGAAAATGTCAAAGCATTGCAACATTTATATGGATACTAGCTTTCCGCCCGCGGCTTAGCCCGCGTTTTCAAAGAAAAACCCGTTCCCGTAGGATTTCCGGGATAAAACCTATCCTATGTCCTTTCTCGGGTATCAAAATATCTCTACACCGAATTTCATGCAAATTGGTTCAGTAGTTAAGGCGTGATTGAGTAACAGACAGACAGACAGAGTTACTTTCGCATTTATAATATTAGTAGGTATGGATAACAGCTTTAATTATAAACTAATGTCAATTAATAGGTATGCTTCAGCTTGATTAATAACAAGATACCATTTAACTTCCATTTAATATGATGAAGTTGTGTTCGATAATTGTATTTTACCTTCTTATTATTACACATTGTATTGCATTATAGATTACCTAAATTGTGTATTTACCTAATTAATGCATGAACAATTATCTTTTGAAGGGTCTAAGCCGGTAACGATTATAATAATTTCGAAGTAGGTTGACAAAATCTTTCAGTTTCAAGCGATCGAATAAATAATTGTGTAAGCTTCAGCCAACATATTATTTTTTTTGCACCAATTTTGGTTAAATTTTATGAGTACATTGTTAATTAGAGTAGATTATAAACAAGTGGTATATTTTTATACCGACCAGTTTTAACAGCTTAGACAGTCCACTGTCCAGTGACATTATAATTATTGCTTAACTTTATTTTGTTGGTTCCTTTGGCTGTATCCGTTACTCAACGTAACTAGTTACTTATATAAATTACCTAGTTAATTTTAAAAATATGTCAAGGTTGTAATTAACGAACTAATCATAAACTGAAAATATTTTAGATATAAGTAGAATGGAATTTTTTAACCAGATCTGAGATCATATTATATAATTTATATTATAAATTATAGTGGACCTTTATCGTTATACCTACCTATAACTTGAAAAAAGCTAGAGGATATTTTTTCTCTAGGTAACTGAAAGGTAACCTAATAACAAAGAAGTAAACCAAAAAGGAGATGCTGATAACTGTGCCTACCCATCTCTTTGCTATTACAGCTTACAACCTTGACATAAAACATCAAAGATTCAAAGAACCATGGTCTCAAAGACAATACTGTCGCTCCGTAAGTTAATACACAATAGGTACGATTTTGGTCAATGACCTTATCAAAGCCAGTCGTCCTGCGAAGTAATAAGTATTACGATATTTTTATACCATTATGGACTATGGTCGGTTTACTTACGTAAATGTAGCACTGGTGATTGTAAGTACATAATTAAAAGTCCACGTGCAATGGACACGATATTCTGGTCCGATTTAACCTATTTCGAAATACTCCTAATTTATCGGTGCAAGTATGACAGGTTCATTTTTTCGCCTATTTTCAGCTAACATATTTTTGTATGGTAGGTACATATACCTACCTAATATGTATCCACTGTTATAATAAATGAAATACCTAATCAAATTGTAGGTTAAATCATAAGTAGTAACTAGTACCTAAAGTAACCGTCATGAGAAGCTATAAATTTTGTAAACAAGTGTTCAGGAGTTCACAACATTTGGACCAACAAAAAAAATAACCTGTTAAATCACCGGTAGTCACTTGTCACACGAAGCTCAAGCTATATCTCCAGGTATACCAATTAACCTAACCAATTACTTCACAATTTAAAACCTACTTCTAATATTAACCTTAAGTTTCCAAAGATTAGCGCGTTTGAACAAACAACTCTTTCTTTTTACTTATTATATATTTTAGATAAATTGTATTACGCACCTTTTGACGTTTTTTTCGTGGCGAATTTATTTCCTTAGATGTACTGGCTACTGGCTCCATTATACGTAATAACAAATAAAATTAACGCAACAATTAAAGAAACAATAACAAAATTAACAATAACAACCAGATCCGCGATATATGCAAAGCAATGAAACTTTAGGTACTTAGGTAGTATTAGTAGTACAGATATACCTATCCAAATTAATTCATATTGGACTTCAAATAAAATAGTTAGGTACCTACTTTACTAACTGTAAAAATATTTCTATCATTGCATAACAAATAATTTATTAATACAATGTTGTAATATCCAAGAGCTTGAATGTGCACAAATAAAAACAATTTTCTCACGATAATTTCCGCTGTCGTTTTTTTATTGAGAATTAAATTATATTCAGTGCCGTCTTTACCATAGGGGCACAGGGGGCCAGTGCCCAGGGCCCCCCATCGTCAGGGGGCCCCCCTGGAGGAGATGTAGGACTGACAATTTTTCTCACATAAATCTCAAAATATTTTATTAAAAAGCAATACAGCTTTTTAATGCCAGAACGTCAGATCATTTTCAGATTTATTCGAATCAAAACATCTATGTTATTACAAGGTTATTACATGGAATAATTCGAGTGATTCGAACACCATTATAATTAACTTATCAGACATTTACTCGAATTATTTATTTACTTATTAACGTAATATAATATATTTTTACTTGAATTATTTTGAGATTTATGAAAATTACTAACAAGTCTAAGTTTACAGAATAGCATACAAGGGCGTTGTGACAAAAATTTAATCTCTGGGCCTCTAGACAAGTGGCAGAAACGCTAGAGAATAGAATCCACTATTGATACTAATTGATATAAGCTTATGACGTTTTGCTAATGTTTCGGTCACACTACCGAGGACGACGACGACCACGACCAAAATTCCCATCCAGTCGAAATTTGGTGAAATTATTAAAAACACAATCTATACTTAATATAATAAAGCTGAAGAGTTTGTTTTTTTGTTTGAACGCGCTAATCTCGGGAACTACTGGTCCGATTTGAAAAATTATTTCGGTGCTAAATAGACAACTTCTTTGGCAAGATTATAAGATACCAAAATCGTTGAATTACTCCATGACGTTACGGTATTGTTATGATGCGACCTTGAAATTTTACTCTCAACGCGCCTAAAGAAGTTTCACTTCAAAAATTTATTAAAATTTCCCGACCTTCTGTTACTACGAAAAAATTTTTTCCTAAAAGTCAACAGATATAGGTTTTTCGTGATTTTTACCGAAACGGTAAGTTTTATCATATAACCACTTTTACCCAAATTGTAGATCATAAAATTATCTATACAAAAGAATCAATACATTATTTTCCTAAGATGTAGCTTCCTACCATTTTCTAAGATATAACGATTTATAAACTCATCCCATCCTTATAATATGCACACGTTTCTTAAATGACTTCACACCTAAATGATTTTATGATAAAACTTATCGTTTCAGTATAAATCGCGAAATCACCTATTTTTTTTATTTATTTATAACCTGGAATATGTTTTTTAATTCACGTACCGGAATGACAGTTAATTTTGAATTTTATTTTTAGTAATCCTTATTCCTTTGAACAATTTTACTAATTTTCTGCTGAATATGAAATTTTGTAGTTTTGAAGGTCCTAGAATTTAGTGAACTCTGTTCACACCGGACCATTTCTATACGAATAGATGACAAGCGTTTTGACTTTTGCCATTTGCCTAGGCTTTGAATCATCATCATCATCATCATCATCATCAGCCCTTATACGTTCCCACTGCTGGGACACGGGCCTCCTATGAGGGTACAGGCCATAATCCACCACGCTGGCCAAGTGCGGGTTGGCGGATGACACATGTCGTCGAACTTTTTAATTCTTCGACATGTCGGTTTCCTCACGATGTTTTCCTTCACCGTTCGAGCAGTGGTGATGTTACAACATGCGCAGATAAATTGAAAAATCAATTTATTTCCTGCGCGCTCGCCTGGTCTCGAACCACGGACTTATCGATTCAAAGTCCGAGGTCTCACCACTGAGCCACCACTGCTCATGAAAAAGAGAAAGTTATAAATTTATAAAAAATAGAAAAAATTCGATCACGAGGCGGGACTCGAACCCGCATCCTTCGCGCCATTCCGGGGCGGATGCTTGACCAACTCAGCCACTCGTGACCCGCCGGAGCAACCGAATTTATTCTATTCCTTCAGTTTTATGTGTCTTAAGGGACACACCGCACGCCATCTATTGAGATGATTTAACAACCATCTCAACCAATATGAAGCACTTTTCAGTGAATACAATATTGTAACGATGGAACACGACCTTTTTTGGTGAATTTATATTTTATTTATAAAGCATTTGACTGCCATAAAACCTAAAATATAAATTCAAAGAGAAAGGTAATTTGAAAAAGTAATTCTTAAAATATTTCTTAATTAAATTTAATTAAAGTCAACTTTGGAGCGCCATTACAGCAGCAGCGTTTCAAATGAATTACTTATATAAAAAAAAATAAGGAAAAAAAGTTTCCTCAAAAGACCATATTATAATACAACATTGGTCAGAAGTAACTTTTTTGTAAAATGTATAAAAAAATGGAGCAAAAATTTTACATAGAAATTTTCTTTAAGTTTTCTTATTACTTCTTTAAGTTTCAATTTAGGGCAAAAACATATATAATTGTGGGAAAAAATTTGCGTACCTAGTTTGATTTCTTTATATTTCAAAGGGGCCCCCAATTCTTGTGTGCCCAAGGGCCCCGGCATAGTCTAAGACGGCCCTGATTATATTTCCTCTTTAATGAGCTAGGTAGGTACCTACTATAGATTTTGTTCTTACATATTAAATTATTTATTTTAACTGTTATTTTAACTTCTCTATTAATTTTATTTTATGAATAGAAATGCAATTTATTAATTTATTATAATATTAACTATATTGCTATAAAAAAACTGGATTTAAAATAATGCGTGTGATATGAAAAAAAAAGAGATTTATTTATGTACTTTAATACAAAGAACGATGTGTGAGTAAACCTACCCAGGTATCAATTAGGTATACGTGTTTCAATATAAATATCTATTATATAACGCACACATAAGTTTCTTTTTAACATACGACTCTAGACATAATTATGTCCAATATGTTCTTACCTATATTCTTAAGTGCTCGTATTAAGAAGCCTTCTAATATGTAGAGTGAGAATTCGCACATGGCATTTTGTTACATGACAAAAGTGATGGTGAAGAAACTGATGAACTCAAGAACTACTTTACTTAAAATTATTTTATCGGGAATCTACATTATTACTGAGTTTAATAGGCTAGGTTTTCATTACATGTGCATTATGTAGCAGGTAAAGAAAGGAAGAGTTTCTAAGGGGCAAGGGCAGTTATGTTGTTATGTACCTAGCTGATATTATCCCTCTGCTGTGTAACACTATGATTTATTCTCGCTCGTTGTTTGATGGTTTAACTGTTACCTAATAGTTAATAATTTTACGCTACACTTATAGTAATGAAATTGATGTAGGATAAATGATAATATGCTGTTAAAATTTGTAGTTATGGAACACTTATTGTAGGTTGGTACGATTTCCTTAGTACCTAATTGTAATTGCGATTTTGATGATAAACAACAGAAATCTAGTCAACATAAAAAAAGAATACTTACCTACCTAATACAAATATGTTTATAATTATTACTCGTATTATTTTTGTTAGGTACATTTAACAATTAAACTATTCAGTATTTCGTAAAGGTATATCATTAATTATTAAAGTAATAAAGGTACGCATGTATAATAAGGTATAATTTATGAATAATTTTTAATATAACTATATAAGTAATATAAGCGTATGTACAGTTAACACCAGAGATATGACTAATCTGAACATAAAAACACCAAAATGTCCTTGATATGCTTGACCTATGTGGGTGCAAATTTATATTTATCAACTATAATTACAAAATGAAAGGCTTGGTACTGTTAAGGTTGTTAGGTAAACGAAATTAAAATATACCCAAGAACTTCACTTACAAAATGAAATATTGTATTACACTGAATTCCTAATTTTATACTTGCATAAATGCAAATGCCTTAATTTGTTTCAACATGCATTAACAACTCTGTTACAAATAACAAACATTTTTGATTTTGAACGAAGGAATTTAAAACTTAAAGTTTACACGAAAAATAGATAAAAAGTTCTTACAATAAACGTAATTATTATTATCCATTGATTAATTATTATAGGTATTATAAAAGCGATTTCCGTTATTTTAAAGTACTTAATGTTTAGATTTATAATTTAGAAAATATTATGTATTTATGAAAAGCTCTTTCGTTTAACTTAGGTAGGTAGTTGAGTTGTATTAATACATTTTTTAATGTAAGCTTGATTGATTGGATTGGATATTTACTATTCGTTTGTTATCTTAACTACGACCATAACAGGAGTAGACCATCAACGAAGAATAATTAATTGTATATTGTATTAAATTGTAATTGTATACCTATATGTATGTTTAATCTACATCTACCTACACTAATATTATAAAGAGGAAAACTTTGTTTGTTTGTTTGTTTGATTGTAACGAATAGGCTCATAAACTACTGGACCGATTTTAAAAATTCTTTCACCATTCGAAAGCTACATTATCCACGAGTAACATAGGCTAGGTTTTATCCCGGAAATCTCACGGGAACGGGAACTATGCGGGTTTTTTTTTGAATACGCGGGCGAAGCCGCAGGCGGAAAGCTAGTAATAAATAAATTTGATTTGAAAAAAAAAATTTTGCAAAAATTGAATGAAATAAGTACCTATTACATCAAACTACCTGTAAATATTCCGTGCGTGTACGCTTTTATTGCGTTCTCCACATAAGTATTTTATTTTAGTTGTAGGTACATTTGTTATTAACATGATTTGACAATTTTATCAAAAATAAGCTTTGCACTTTCTTGTTTCAATTTCAAAGTTGTGTACCTATGTGTTATTATCGAAGCTCTATCAATACATAAGTAACGCTCTTATTATGATAAATATTTTCTATTAAAGGTTTGCACAATGCACATGTACATGTAACCTCAAGGCTTGCTCCTGGTATAGTGCCGACAAACAAAACAAACGGAACATGATTAAAATTGAAAGTCTATCTCTGAGTCACTCCTTACGTACCACCTACCGAATAGCAGCCTACCTTGACAATGAAAGTAGACTGAGCGCTTTGGACGAACGTTTAGTATAAAAACCAGGGCACTTCCAGCAGAAATTATTCAGTTGCCAACTTTAACAACAGAAACATGTACGCCAAGGTGTGTGAACATTGGATTATTAAGTGATATTAATTACTTTTATTTAGTCATGTGTAATACGAGAAAGTCAATTAAATAAGTCAGACCATTGTTCTTTGCCTGTGGGATGATCTGACTTCGTGAGACATAGAAAAGTGATATTTTAAATCGGATAATTGATTTTAGTGTAAAAAAGAAAAGTTTAATAAAGTATAATGCTTTATTTGCAGTTGATCGTCGCTCTTTGCGCTTTGGGCGTCGCCCACGGCAGCGGCCTGTTGGCAGCCGCCCCAGTGGCCTACAGCAGCCACGCCTACGCGCCCGCCGTGTCCTCTGTGTCGTCCTACTCCACACAGACCGCTCACGCCGCGCCCATCGCCACCTACGCCGCCGCGCCCGCCATCCACGCCGCCTACGCCGCCCCAGCGGTCTCCGTGCACGCCGCCCCAGCCGTCGCCGTGCACGCCGCTCCCGCCGTCGCCGTGAGCCGCACCATCGCGCCCGCCGCCACCTCCTACTCTTCCTACTCCTCCACCACCGCACACGGCTCTCCCGTGGCAACCTACGCCGCTGCCCCCGCCTACTCCACGTACGCCGCCGCCGCTCCCGCCGTAGCCGTGCACGCCGCGCCCGCCGTCGCCGTGAGCCGCACCATTGCCCCCGCCGTGTCGTCCTACTCTTCCTACTCCAGCCAGACCGCGCACGGCGCTAGGGCTATCGTCGCTCCCGCCGCATACGCCGCTCCCGTGGCCGCCTACTCCCGCACCTACGCCGCCGCCCCCGTGGCCGCCTACTCCCGCACCTACGCCGCCCCCGCCTACTCCACCTACTCCGCGGCCGCTCCCGCCTACTCCGCGTACTCCACTTACGCCGCTCCCGCGTACTCTAGCTACGCCGCCCCCGCGTACTCCACCTACGCCGCCGCCGCTCCCGTCCTCAGATCATCTGTGGCGTACTCTGCTGCCCCCGCCGTCTCCCACATCTCCTACAACGCTCACGGCGCCAACTACGCTTGGTAAACTGAATCAAATTATATCAACTTGTTGTGTACATAGATGAAAAATTAAAAATGTGTTCCTAAAATTATTTATACTCTATTTTTTATCCCCATCACCTTTTCTCCATACTTGACAATATTAAGAATCGAAAAACATTATCATTTAAAGGTGTAGGTAATTAATGTACTTTATAATATTATATTACCTAAACATTTGAGTAAAAAAAAATAAACATTCAAAAGTTAAAGAATACAATATTATCGATAAACATATCTAATAGGTAATTATGTTACTTGATGTTTTTGGTTTAATGCATTCAAATGCTTTATAACTATAAATTTATGAAAATTTTGGATTGGTGTGAAAGGATGCGGGTTCGAGTCCCGCCTCATGATCAAATTTTTTCTACTCTTTATAAATTTATATATTTTGTAAAGGTGTGTTCCTTAGACACATTAAACTGATAGAATAGAAATGCGATCGCTCTGGTGGGCCACGAGTGGCTGAATTAGTCAAACATCGGCTCCGGATTGGCGCGAAAGGATGCGGATTCAAGTCCCACCTCGTGATCGAATTTTTTCTTTTCTTTTTAAATATAAATAATATGTAACTTTCAAAGATATTAAGTTTACCATGCAAATTATCTTAATAATCTTATTTTCTAAGCGCACTCGAAATATACATAATATGATCATCATCAGCCTACTGAAATTACAGAATAATTAATTGGGGTTATAGAATTAGCGCGTGAGTAGAAAGCAATAGAACAGCGACTTTCAAAAATTACTAAACTAATTACGGAGGAGAAGGTTCAAAATGTTTTGTGCGACCTAATATTTTGATTGAGTAAATAGTGGAGATGAAAAAAATTTCCGATTGGCTTTTAAAAACTTGCTCTATCTATCAGGTAGCTATCTTGGACATTCCATTTTATTACTCATAAGGATTCAAATGAAAAATTAAAATCTAAATGTGGCAAGTGCAAAAATTTAATTCACACGATGATTAATAAAATCAAAGTAAAACAAGGTGTTTAATTACAAGAAATTTTTAAAATATTGCACAATGCAAGGGCGACATGAGACATCACCGGAAAAAATCGTCTTTATATGTCTAAATGGATTTTTTTTATGTGATTTTATTTTTTTACGGGCCCTTGAAGTTGTGAACATACTGGGTAATTTTATCTTTCTTTGCATTTAATTCTTTTTTTATTCCATTCAAAGATCTAAGGATAGTAAATGTTACCATACTGAATTGGCTTATCTATCAGCTTAGCACACAAAAAAAAATCAAGCATCTACCGCAATAATTCACGTCACCATGAGTGAAAATCTCATCGTACTCAGCGATTGGTGAAAAATTGAAAACATGTCATAACCACGAAAATACGAAAAATCGTATAACATACATGGGGGTGATTCGGATTTCGTATAGCCCTCTAAGTCCTTTATCTCCCAGCTTTAGTATATATCACTACTTTTTGGGACACCCTGTATATGTATAAAGAATACCTAGTTCATTATCATTTTATCAAAAATAAACATAGAAATGATTAGTATTTATTTTTAAGTAATTAGGTATTCGTCAGAAATATTAAAACAATAGTAATTGTTTTAATAGTAAGTCTAAAGTCTAAACTATGTTATATAATATTATTTTGCGACCAATTTTGTTGATTTATTTGAGAAAAGAAAAGTCAAGCTTAGATTTGTGAACGATTTTTATTTTTCAATTATTTACATAACAAGTTAACAACACCATGACTTAAATTACCAAGCGTAGTTGGCGCCGTGAGCGTTGTAGGAGATGTGGGAGACGGCGGGGGCAGCAGAGTACGCCACAGATGATCTGAGGACGGGAGCGGCGGCGGCGTAGGTGGAGTACGCGGGGGCGGCGTAGCTAGAGTACGCGGGAGCGGCGTAAGTGGAGTACGCGGAGTAGGCGGGAGCGGCCGCGGAGTAGGTGGAGTAGGCGGGGGCGGCGTAGGTGCGGGAGTAGGCGGCCACGGGGGCGGCGGCGTAGGTGCGGGAGTAGGCGGCCACGGGAGCGGCGTATGCGGCGGGAGCGACGATAGCCCTAGCGCCGTGCGCGGTCTGGCTGGAGTAGGAAGAGTAGGACGACACGGCGGGGGCAATGGTGCGGCTCACGGCGACGGCGGGCGCGGCGTGCACGGCTACGGCGGGAGCGGCGGCGGCGTACGTGGAGTACGCGGGGGCAGCGGCGTAGGTTGCCACGGGAGAGCCGTGTGCGGTGGTGGAGGAGTAGGAAGAGTAGGAGGTGGCGGCGGGCGCGATGGTGCGGCTCACGGCGACGGCGGGAGCGGCGTGCACGGCGACGGCTGGGGCGGCGTGCACGGAGACCGCTGGGGCGGCGTAGGCGGCGTGGATGGCGGGCGCGGCGGCGTAGGTGGCGATGGGCGCGGCGTGAGCGGTCTGTGTGGAGTAGGACGACACAGAGGACACGGCGGGCGCGTAGGCGTGGCTGCTGTAGGCCACTGGGGCGGCTGCCAACAGGCCGCTGCCGTGGGCGACGCCCAAAGCGCAAAGAGCGACGATCAACTGCAAATATAAAAAATAAAAAAATGTTTTAGTATTTTTCACCCATCAATCATAATAAAATCATTTAATTACAAATTTATTATTTTAATACACACCTTAGCGTACATGTTTATTGTATTAAAATTCGGAACGGAATAATTTCTGTAAAAAGCGCTACAGTTTTTATACCGAAAACATTCACAAGTGATCGGGCGAATTAACCACTTTCATTGCCAAGGTTAGCAGCTTTTCAGAGGGTACGATACTGTCTTATTGTCATTCTACTTTCATTTTATTTATGTTTATTTCATCACAATATTTATCTGGTTAAGTATTACGAGATATTCCGTGTTTTCCAATTACAGCACTAGAGCGCATTATGCGGCATAATGCTTAACGTTGAATGTTCCAATTACAGCAATGCTTCGCACAATTGAGCACTCTTATAAGTAATGCGCGTGAATTGATACGTGCAATCGATTTATCGTAAGTAATTATTAATTGTTGGAAAAAAATTTAAAGCTTTCGTTTCATTGTAGTTTTTTCGAAATAATCAAAGTTAATTCAAATTGTGTTAAAAAAATCAATATAAGTATGGATGAAGGTAAATCCAAATTATTTAAAATAACCGTAAATAGTTTTCAACCAATTATTATGTATACCACTTTATTTACACATTAATGAGGTTATTGTTATGAATATTTTTTTTTTCATTTTTTTTTTTGCAACCTGCTGGTGCGTTTCACGTTCCAATTAAGCATCAGCATAATTCGGCATTGTGCGCCACTGAGTCGCATTATGCTCTGTAATTGGAAAACAGCCTAAATTACCTATAAAGTCTTAATCTTATTATATCACTTGAATTTAAAATAGAATGAGTGTCTACTTATGAAAGAAGGAGAGGATTAAGTGGGAACCTTGTTTATTAAAGTAATATTTCCATATCTAAAGGGTTATATATAAACCATATATAAAAAGGAACAATATAATATTAAATAACGCATAGAGCGCTGATTTCAATATTAATATTAATAAAATTTATTTATTTTATTATTTTATAGAACTTAAATACGTAAACAAAAAATATTAGAATCACTATTTTTTTATACAAGTTATCAATATAAATAATGAAAATTTTAAAATAGTTAAGTAGGTATATTTATTTTTAGCTGAGCACATGACTGTCATATGTAACGTAATTAAATTTCATACTAATAAATATTAATTTTTAAGTAGAGTATTAACTCTACTTTTGAACACCAGTTGAAATTTATTAGATATTAAAATAATTTATTTAGGTCAATTATTCATAATACCTAGATGTAAATTAAAATATATAAATATTTTTCAGAATGACCGATACAAAATAAGAACTAGGTAAGTATAGAAACTTATAGATAAGTAAATGAGACATAAATTATTTTTAAATTGTAACGCCTGAAGCGATAGATGAATCATGAAAGTATTCTTCATAAACTTAAATAAAATTTGATTTGATGTGCCAACATAAATTTTATAAAAGATGCTTTTAGAATAACTTTTGGTTATTTATAAAATCATCATGAGCTACAAAACTGAAATTTTATGGGATAATTCTATTGCATGTATCTAACGACAGATCCAGAGCAGTGGTGGCTCAGTGGTGAGACCTCGGACTTCGAATCGATAAGTCCGTGGTTCGAGACCAGGCGAGCGCGCAGGAAATAAATTGATTTTTCAATTTATCTGCGCATGTTGTAACATCACCACTGCTCGAACGGTGAAGGAAAACATCGTGAGGAAACCGACATGTCGAAGAATTAAAAAAAAAAAAGTTCGACGACATGTGTCATCCGCCAACCCGCACTTGGCCAGCGTGGTGGATTATGGCCTGTACCCTCATAGGAGGCCCGTGTCCTAGCAGTGGGAACGTATATGGGCTGATGATGATGATGATGATGATGTATCTAACGACACACGTATGCGAAGACATGGGTAAAATGGTAGTATGTAGGTACATATTTCTATCAATTTATTGATAAATAATCGCCGCTGGAGTAGTCCAAACGTGGTAGTTCAAGTAATTGAAATTGGAGTTATAGCAAGAATGCCAATATAAATATTTATGCATTTAAAAGATTTATTTACCAAAAAACACATTTCTAAAAGTTTTGCTGGCATATCTGATGCATATTATTTTAATTAGTCATTGCTAGAATTTACGGGCTGTTTGCAATAATTGATTGAATTGGATTCTTTAAATTAACAACTGTAACTATTACAAGTCGGTGTAATAAACTTACATAAGCCTTGTATAATATTTTGGCGTTTATCTTTTAAATTAATGAACCAATCTTAACAATTACCTACATACGTTTCCTGCATTGAAGTAAATGTAGGTAGGTATGTCAATCAGATCTAGAGTAACTGAGGAACATACCTTTAAAAAATTTGACGAATTAAGTTTTTTTTTTAATGTGAATTTTCCCTTTACATTTAAAAAAATGCATTGATTAAATTCTAGAGTTATAAAACTTTGTATAGAATTAGTATTATTAGACTATTTCGTAGGTTTTAGAAAAATATGTATTGTAATGTAAAAATTAATCGTTATCAATAATTAATCAACTCCAAACGCTATAATTTAATACCTACTTGAAAAATAAAAAATATGATACATAGCAGACCTTATATTCTTTTAAATATTCTTATGCTAAAAGAATGGCTATGTTTAGAACACATTTTATGGTATTGAGAGAGCAGGGGCTAACAAGTTCGTTAATATTTCATAAGACAAAGCCTAGTTGCAGAGAATCTAATATTTTACGAGACATAACTTCACGTCTTGCTGAGTTTATATTTTATACCATGTGAGGTTTTATTATGCCATTTTATATGATGAAATAAAAAGGTTTTAAGAAGTTTAAATTAACTAATTCATGCATAGGTGTAATAGTCAAAATTTGTCGGGGTCGGATAATAAATAAAATGTTACTTAATATATTAATGAAATGAGAATTTTAAATGCAAATTTGAAATTGTAATCATAGTAATAGTTAAGTGCTAACTGCTAACATAAAACAAATTACACATATAAAAAAAAATTGCGTTTGCCTTAAATGCGGTCTACTTACATGTTCATTTTTTTAATATGTACATTTAAATGTATGTTTTATGTAAAATGTATAAAAATAATAGGTACTAATTCTATCAGTAAATACTAGGTTCTATGAGTATTAATTCCTGTTATTTGTTATACCTATGTAAGAAATAAAAAAAAATGAGAGAGAGTGTTTGTATTCTTCCGTGTAACCTATTAAATCAATATGTGATTTAATCTAGGTATTTATCTATTAATCAAGACGAGTTCGATATAGAGCTTATTTAAATGCCCATGGTTGTGTTATGTGTCACAGAGTAAGAAACGCAAACGTATAGACGCATCACCTAGTAGATACGTAGATAAGATAGATCTCCCATTACTATCCCTTACACTTTAATCGAGTAGCCATACTTTAAAGGGATTCGGGATTATTTGCAAAGCCATTGTTAGCTTTCATTTCGTCCCTCTTTTCTTTTATCTTTTACTGAGTTAAACCTTAGTACTTTTGGCGATGGTCTCTGTTGTTCGTTGAAAAAAAAAACTTAGGTACATATTCACGAGGACTTAAAGTTATAATTAAACAGTTATAATAACTATCTAAACATTCATTTGCATACAATTTGCAAATAATTAAACAAGTCAATTTCGTTATATTTTGTATTACTAAGCTTAAATGCTTTGTTTAGGATTATTTAAAAAGCACAATAAAGCAGTGTGATTGAATTACTTCTCTATAATATTCTTTGAGAAATATTAAACAGGATATCAATTACAATAACTTCTAACAAGCCAAATACGATTTAGACACAAAAAGGGAACGCATATTATTTGTAATTCAAATGATTGTGTCGTAGTCAACGTTTATAAGCGTTATTTCGATAAAGTAGTATCTAGTACACATATTAATAGGAGACTGGGTGTAGCTTTGCCCTGACATTGTTACAGTTGTATGTAGGTACAGGATTTTATTAGAGAATTGATACTATTTTCTTACTAAAGTAATCCTTATTGCATGTCGCGAACTATTATTTTTCGATATCAAAAGTTGCACCACATATTGCACAAAACTTATCTTAGGATTGGGTACCAGTTTGTTCACAGTAGTATATAAGTGAATGCATGTGCTTTTGAAGTCACTAAGTAACATTAACTCAATCAACCCTATCATGTATACTAAGGTATTATTACCAAAGAGTACTTGAATATGTTTTTTTATTTAGTGTACCGTGGCTTGTCAAATTTCTAAACTCTTTTCTAATGCTTTCAGGTGGTAACTTTCCTTTGCGCCGTGGGCATCGCGTCCGCTGGCAACTTATTGCACGGAGCTCCCGCCGTAGCTTACAGCGCTCCAGCCACATCCGTATCGTACACTACACAGACGACCACATCCCACGGTGGACCAGTCGCCACCTATGCCGCTGCTCCCGTTGCCACATACGCCGCTGCCCCGGTGGCCACTTACGCTGCCGCTCCAGTTGCCACTTACGCTGCTGCCCCAGTAGCGACATACGCCAGAACTTACGCCGCGCCAGCCGTGTCTTACGCCGCCCCAGCTGTGTCCACTTACGCCGCGCCCGCTAGTGTTTCTTACCAATCAGTGTCCACTCACACGTCCCCCGTGGCTGTAGCCGCTCCCGTAAGAGCGTACGCTGCCCCCGTGGTCAGAACTTATGCCGCCGCCGCTCCCGTATACGCCAGGACTTATGCAGCTGCCGCCCCCGTCATCACCAGGACTTACGCCGCCGCCGCACCTGTTGTAGCTAGGACTTATGCCGCACCCGCATATGCCGCGTATGCCGCTCCCGTAGCCCGCGTCGCCCCATCCGTATCTTACGCTTCCGTGGCGACCCACGCCGCCCCCGTGGCCACTTACGCCGCGGCTCCCGCTTACGCCACTTACGCAGCCGCAGCACCCGCCTACGCTTCATACGCCGCTCCCGCTATCTCCTACGGTGGAGCCTATGGTGGCCACGGCTGGTAAACAACCAAAGCATTTTATTTCTGTACATAACTATCTAATCATTAGAACGTAATATAAAGAACTATTGACTGTAATTGTAATAATAATGAGAAAAAAATTATTAATAAAGCGAAGTTGAAATTAAAGAACACTTTTTTCTTGTTCCTTTACCTATATCAACATAGATTAGTTCACATGCAAAAGTCATCAGTCCTTCTATCAGTTACAAACTTTTTTTAGACTCAACAGTCAACACTGAAACGATATGCATTGCTACTATCGAACTAAACGACACTATTTTGCACATAGTATCTAATGATAGATATACTACTAGGTTTTAACTATCACTATACATACTATATAGGTTTGTTATATTTAACTATGTATATTACCTCTTCCTGGTTTAATCTACAGGTATAGCAATGGGCTACCTACTTAGGTCATAGAACTATAACTTTAGTAGAAACAATACTACACAAAACTGACGCCTTCCCGGCGAATCTAAAAATAAAAAGCATACTTGTAATAAAGCAGAATTGCGGAACTCTTGGCACTAACAAAAGACTACAAATGACGACGAATCCATTGTTGTTTTAACTTTTACACACACTCTTATATCTATAATATTGTGTATAGCGACTAAGGAAACTAGAAACAGTTTTATAAATGTTAAGGAAAATTGAAGTGCTCTTTATCATATTTTTTACAAAGTGAGATAAGGCGCCAGAAGTCTACCAGTTAATTTTTAATCCTTCCCTTCGGTAATATACTAAATTGTAATGATCTATAAATATTCCTGAAATAACACGTAAGATAAATTAAATAAAACAAACGTCAGTGTTTTCGATAAGCATCGATAATAATTAATAATATCGATTAATTAATTATAGAAATAAAACCACTGAGCCATTTATTGCTTTCATAAAGTTGCAGGCGTATGCAAATAAACAAGTTTCCCTACCTACCATAAAATAAATATGATATAATTTCAGTATCCATTACCGAGTTTCACAGTTCATACCAAAATATTTTTTTCCAAAATTGATTAGTTTAAATGGATATTATAAATTGAGGGAAGAATAAAAAAAAATCGGGGGTTCGAGAACAGGTGAGCCTGCAGGAAATAAATTGAGTTTTCAATTTCTCCTACTCGATAGGTGAAGGAAGACATTGTAATGAAACCGACATGCCGAAGAATCAAAAGATCGACGACATATTGTGTCATCTGCAAACCTGCACTTGGCCATCGCGGTGGATTATAGCATGTGATAACAGCTGATGAGGCTCGTGTCCCAGAAGTGGGAATGTGGTCTTATGATGATGCTACATGTTAAAATCTGTTGCATATAAAATAACTGCAATGTTTATGAATGGCATGTTGTGCCTCAAATGGTTTGAATTAAGTAATAAGGATACAATACATTGCAACTATTTAATGACCCATTCACATTAATACCTAGTATTTTAAAGGAATGGTCTTGAGTCTCGACCAGTGCAAGTGTGATGAATTATTTGAATAAAGACCGACGTAGTATTTAGTGGTTTTTCATAAAAATATTTTCCATTACAGTATACCTCACTGATTAAAATCGGAGTGAACTCTTTAAAACAAATTTAAGTTTAATTTGAAATGAGCTCTTTATATGTACTTAGCGCGCTTATTATGGCGATTAGATTTGAAAAAAAAAATATAATATTTAATTTAAATAATTTATTTTTGTATTTATCATTTTAATAATTTATTGTAGGTCGTTATATCTTTGGTTGATTACCATCCGTAGTTAACGCCCACACCGGAGTAGGTGACGTGGGAAACCGCTGGAGCCGCAGAGTAAGTGATGGCAGATTTGACAACTGGAGCGGCGGCGTAAGCTACGGCAGGGGCTGAGTGGTAAGTGGCGATACCAGGTGCAGCGATCGTCTTAGCGACGACGGGAGCGGCAGCGTAGCTGGCCACTGCGGGAGCAGAGGCGGCGTACACAGCGGGAGCAGCGGCGGCGTACACAGCAGGCGCGGCGTGATCGTAGTGCGCGACAACGGGAGCAGACACAGTCTTGGAGCTCGACACGGAGGAGTAGGAGACTGCGGGAGCTACGGACTTGGTGATGGTGGCGACGGGAGCGGTGTGGTAGGTGGAGTAGGCTGGGACAGCGTGGTACGCGGAGTATGCGGGTGCGGCGTAAGATGCTACGGTGGGTGCGGCGTAAGTCTTAGTCACGACAGGGCTGGAGTAAGCCACTGTTTTGGCGAGCACTGGGCCAGTGGCGTAAGCTGTGACGGGGGCAGTGGCGTATGCGGCGACCGGGGCAGCGTGGGACGTGTAGGAGACGGACGAGACGGGCGCGCTGTAGGCGAGTGGAGCGGCGTGCAGCAGGTTGCCGGCGGAGGCGATGCCCGCGGCGCACAGGAAGATTAAGACCTGAAAGAAATAATAAGTTATAATTTCATGGTGAATACTTCACATCATACTAAAATTAAAGCGACGATAATTGTTTCATATAATTATTTTGTAGATATATTATAAAACTATAATCTATGAATAAAGATATGAGGAACACACCTTGGTGTACATGTTTAATTGATCCGCTGTTGTCAATGGAATACTTTCGGAAGCGATCGCGTGTGCTTTTATAAGTGTAAGTCTGAACAACTACCACCATTCACGGCTCGCGCTCATCGCCGCCAGCGTCGTCAATGTCAAGGCGGATCACCGCCTAAAAGTCAAGTTAAATAATTCAATATTCAGCCATGATATTTGCTCGTATTGATAGCAATAAAATTTGTAATACATAACTTAATTAGGTAGTTACATTTAAAATGATAATTAACACTGAATTTCTTATCTCAACATTTCTGTACGACAAAATATTATATTAATTTTGGTTTAAAAGACAGTATCTTAGCAAAAAGATCATTTTATTTATACAACCATAATATAACAAAAAAAAACAATAAAAAGAAGTTATTATATGGTACGAAAAGGACGTAGGTATTACAATTGGCGGCAGATAATTAATTAATTAATTAATTACAATTAATTTTTACATTATATTATTATTATCACTAAGCAGTTATCACTTATCATTCTCATGATCACAGATAAATAATTATTCTCGATTCGGGCTAAATCATAAAATGCAGTAACAACTAGATTATAGACACTTATAGAGGTGTTATAATTGCATGCACTATGAGGTCGTATAGGTAGAGACTTTATTATATTGGCAAGTTGTTTGTCACGAAGAAATTAACAATTGAGAAATATTCTTAACGCTTTAAATATAAACAAAAACTGTTAATGTAACTGTTAACAAAAATTACTTGCATTTTAAAGGTTTAGTTACGAATACATGCAATAAGTTTTAAAGAAATGGCGAGGTAGTATTTAATTTTTGTAGAACGTTTAAAAGTTATAAAGTTAAAATAAATTAGGATAACTTCTATGTGTTATAATATGATACAAGTCATAGTTTATAATTCAAGTAGATATGTAACAAAAAAAATACAAATATTATGCTGTATATATATACAGCATAATATTTGTACATGTAGCAAGGTTTTAACTGATGTCCGTATCATGTAATTGCATTAATTTTAAGATGAACAATACCTCGCTCTCTCTATTTCTCCTCTCCTCCCTTTATGTTTTATGATAATTCTGAACTAGACCACTACCTTCAGCTATTTTCAATATTAGACAATTTTATTCACCTGTAGGGAGGTACTTGGCCTGTATGTTTACAGCGTAACAACATATAATTAATATTTATTAACAAATCGACCAAGCTAAGTATGCATCTCGTCGGAATGCGGCGCCCCGCCCGCTTCCCCGATCACCTTCCCAAAATCTAACAAACTAACAAAATAAAATATAACAAACATTTGTTTACTTTTTTTAAGTCATAGCGAATGCTTTTTTGCAGACCGTACATAAGCGTCAGTGTGATGTAATCGACGCGAGGTGCAAACTTATTTTGGTCGAGTTGTACTAATCTTTCTTTTAGGATTAAATCTGTCTCCTGAAATTGAACATTGTCGAAAATTTGTAAACTGCCACACATTGCTTAAAATTTAATGAATTGTTTGTTGTCATAATTCCCATTCCCATTCACACGGTTAAATCACAGTGTCGTGTTAAATATTTACGAATACTAGATATCTTATAGGTTATAACCTTACGGCATTTAAAATTTTATAGTAACAGATACCTGCAAGGAGTCACGAGTTCAGAGATGTATCTTATTCGTTAGACAAATGACTACCGGTGCTACCGCTGGATGCACATAGAAACATAAAAAAAGGAGTTCATGTCTTTAATTCCACTGCATATTAGTAACTGGTTAAAATTAATATCCCTAAAACAATAAATATAATTTTTTAAATGCCAACCAACTTGTATTATATATTGTAGTAACGTAATAAAACTGAAAAGTATCCTTATCAACAACTAGCTGTGCCCTGCGGTTTTACCCGCAGTTCTCCACTCCTGTTGGTCTTAGCGTGATGATATAGCCTAAAGCCTTCTTCGATAAATGGGCTATCTAACACTGAAAGAATTTTTCAAATCGGACCAGTAGTTCCTGAGAATAGCGCGTTCAAACAAACAATTAAACTATCAAACTGTTTGTTTCAAACATAACTTTACAATATTATGTTAGCATGTGAATATGGTATAGCGAATCTTCTTATATGTTTTTCTATCTGTTTGTTCTACGGTTGGATCGGGAGCAATGGGACTTTCACTGGGATATAGCTGACGTGTATACAGTAACTTCTTCTTTTATCATTTAATAAAAATAGTAATAAGTATTTTGGTGTTTTATTTCATACCTTATATTATAATATACTTTACTCCATACATATTATGTATGGAGTAAAGTTAAGAAATCAGGCTTTTTTACTTATCTTTCAAAACTCTATCAAAAACAGTACATCAATACCATAGTTCTATTTGTCAATCAGAACACGCAGGTATAACCTGTTTGCTACTGTAGCACTTGTACTGATAAGGACCTCTTCAGACAGGAAGCGTTTGCCCGCTAGCTTATTCGAAGGGATAAATGTGTATATAACAATGCAGTTTTAATAAAAAAGTACATGTATATTTAAGAAAGAAATAGAGAGTAAGCAATTATGTAGTATTTTTTTATTCTAAAAGCAGCTTTTACATTTATTTAAATGTTCTTATTTGCAAAGCTCTTAAGCTCTTTACCACTTAATCACCCCAAACATATTGTAGTATTACTTATATGTATATTAGTGTATTACTTATAAATATTATCCCTTGACTTTTGAAGGCAAAACCGGCCATTAATAAAACGTTGATTTGTTATCGATATTTTCTACTTCACTACATAGTATAAAACAAAGTCGCTTTCTCTGTCCCTATGTATGCAGATTTTTAATAGATAGAGTGATTCAAGAGGAAGGTTTTAGTATATTATTTACCAGCTGTGCCCCGCGGTTTTACCCGCAGTGCTCCGTTGGTCTTAGCGTGATGATAACCTCCTACCTACAACCTTCAACCTTCCTCAATAAATGGGCTATCTAACATCGAAAGAATTTTTCAAATCGGACCAGTAGTTCCTGAGATTAGCGCGTTCAAACAAACAAACTCTTAAGCTTTATAATATCTAATATATAAAAATCAATGCCACTTTTCGTTGTAATTCCATAACTCGAGAACGGCTGAACCGATTTCGATAATTCTTTTTTTATTATATTCCTTGAAGTACGAGGATGGTTCTTATGTAGAGAAAACGTTAATATGTACCACGGGCGAAGCCGGGGCGGACCGCTAGTATTAGTATAGATTCGTCGATTAGTAAGAGATCGCAGATATATGTAACTAGAATAAATCAGGCTGTTGGTAAAAAGGTTGGCAACTCATGTAGCTATGGTATTTATACTTATTTATAAATATAAGCAATAAGCATGCCTATATTTTAACGCTTTTGCTCAGTGTCCATATTATTTTAAATACGTGAAATTTGTTTCGTCTATTCAGTTTATTCTTCCTAATTATCTTGGCGTATCTAGAGTAATAATGTTATTTTTTTAAATAGATTCTCAGATATGCAAGGGCCTAAATATTTGAATTACATATATGATAAAAAATAAAAATATTACATATAAGGTAAAGTAGGTAATCTTATATTTAATATATAAAAATGAATCGCAAAATGTGTTGGTAAGCGCATAACTCGAGAACGGCTGAACGAATTTCGTTAATTCTTTTTTTATAATATTCCTTGAAGTACGAGGATGGTTCTTATGGAGAGAAAACGTAAACATGTACCACGGGCGAAGCCGGGGCGGACCGCTAGTAATTCATAATAATAGGTTCTCGAGCCGGTTGGTAATGACTACTACTGAAACGAATTGTACTTAAATATCATACCTACTTTTTGATAAAATCTCGGATGTTGTTCATTTCTTAAAATATTTGTTTCACACATCTCTCATCTATTTATTATTGTTGAAGATTTCAGTTGCACCTAGGAGAAAATATGATTTTTCAAGAAATTTGGGATTTAATTGGTCTCTTTACTGTTGTTGTTTGTTAATGAAAATATTTAAATGAAAGATAGAGTAATTTTTATATTGTTTTATTTTTGTAAAACAACATTAATAATTTAATATTATTATATACATACATACATACATACTTCTCTATGCATCTTTGGTTGATTACCATCCGTAGCTTGCGCCCAATCCGGAGTAGGAGACGTGAGAGACTGCGGGGGCGGCGGAGTAAGTAATGGCGGACTTGACCACGGGAGCGGCGGCGTAATGGGCTACAGCGGGGCCGGAGTGGTATGTCGCTACAGGAGAGGCGTGGTAAGCCACGGCGGGAGCGGCAGCGGCGTACACAGCGGGCGCGGCGTGAGCGTAGTGCGCGACAACGGGAGATGACACAGTCTTGGAGCTGGACACGGAGGAGTAGGAGACGGCGGGAGCCACGGACTTGGTGATGGTGGCGACGGGAGCGGTGTGGTAGGTGGAGTATGCTGGGACGGCGTGGTACGCGGAGTACGCGGGTGCGGCGTAAGATGCTACGGCGGGTGCGGCGTAAGTCTTAGTCACGACGGCGGGGCTGGAGTATGCCACGGTCTTGGCGAGGACTGGGCCAGCAGCGTAAGTTGCGACGGGAGCAGCGGCGTATGTGGCAACCGGGCTAGCGTGGGATGAGTAGGAGACGGAGGAGACGGGCGCGCTGTAGGCGAGCGGAGCGGCGTGCAGCAGGTTGCCGGCGGAGGCGATGCCCGCGGCGCACAGGAAGATTATGACCTAAAAAAGATTAATTTGTTACACTGTTACATTTGTTACAAGATTAATATCTTACTTTAAATTAATAAAATATTATAAAAATGAAAACTGAATTGATCTATTGAAAAAGTAATAATCTTTACAGGATAAGTATACAGGCTGCAAAATTGCAACATAATTATAATACCTTGGAGTACATGTTTGATTGTTCCGATCTCGAAGTTGGAATGTTTTTTTGATCGGTAGCTGATGCTTATATATGGCCCAACAAAACTGGTAGCCGCAATGTGTTTCACGAACATCGCCGCGAGATACAGTTTCAATGCCAAGGTTGTACTCCGCCCATAACAGTGATAAATCTTCACTTATAAAGGAACAGTGATAGATCTTTATAAATATAATTTTATAGAGTTCCAAATATTAATTATATTGAGGAAATGTTGGTTTTTTATATTTTATTTTTCAGATAATAATTCACTAACAGGTTGGTACCTATGCGAATACATATCATCTTACAGGCACATAGATTCTTCACGATAATCGTAATTTTTTTTCACCCATTCTTATTACCTGCCTTGTAATTTTGGCAGCAGTATAATTTATGCTAAAATTAAAAAGAAGCTTTAATGCATTCATTATGATCATAATGTACAACATGATCCTTAATACGAAAGGACGCCAGCAGGACACAACTAGTATGGTAATTTTAGCATCAGGAAATAGGCTTCCGGTGATGTTTACTATATTATTAATTTTAAAGATAAGCCGAGAAATAACAAATACCTGATATATTTTTGAAATCAATGTAATAAATTTGAATATAGTAGGTTCTGTTTTGTTGTAAATTTGAATTAGTATATAGGTAGTGTCTTTATATATAAATAAAAAATGGCTTTGAAATATTTTTAAGCACTGTATAATAAAAAAATTAAGGAGAAAATCAATACAAAATAATGTGCATACAAAATATTCCCTAAGGAAATTATCCCAGTACTTACCTATTTAATGGAAAAATTAATGGTTGATAAAGGTACCTACTTATGATAACGAGACATACACGATGCAAATAAACGTTCCTCAGGAACTGTAGAATGTGTTGAAATATAAAACAAATAATAATGTCACAGGTTTAATAACACATTGCAGTCAAAATACAGCGTATGTCGTAAGAGCTAACAAGGCTTGCTAGAATGGTTAAGTTTTAGCAAAATTATCTTAGTGCAATTTGTAAGTAAAATTTAGTTCGAAAATTTTATTGTGTGGTAATAAAGTATTGCTCATCGCGGAATGAGTCAGGATCGAGGTTACGTTATAGTAGGTACAGGGTTGATTTCATTAAAGTTGTTTAAAAGTTACTTTGATACATTTGCAACTATACAATTGTGAAATAATTATTTATGATATTAGTTACATCCTGAGCTCTAGGAATCTCGATATAGCTAATAGGTACTAGATCAAAAATCTATTCTTGGTAACGGTATAAACACACGTTGACTAGATAGGTCTTCTGCATCTTGATTTTGATTTTTTATAAGACTGCACCAGGATCCATGCAAGGGATAAGTTGTCTCTCAAGCTTATCACTCTAAGAAGGCGGTCAAGGTGGTTAGGCTTTCTCATTAATTAGTTTATGTATTAAAGTTGGAATTGTAAATAAAATCAAGGAATATTCCTATGAGAATTATTGTTGTATCGCGGTGAAAAGTAGTCTCTATCACACTCTAGCTTTAATTCTATATACAAAATGAAACCACAAAATTGCTACATTGCATCGTGAAACAAAAAAAAAAATTGGTTGTCTGTAAAGTCGGTTTACCAACGGTTTACTGACGATAGTTGAACGTGACAACGTCCGATTGTGCTTCTTTGTCGCTCGTTCCGCACTCTCGCTCGCACTTCAAGCCTTACATGGAACGCCTCAGATGAGTCAGAGCGAGGTAACGCCGCATGAGTCATGTTTTTTCGTGCGTGCAGCCGGCTTTATCGAATTATAAGACGTTGTCACGTCAATAAACAAACAAAACACTCTTGCATTTATAATATTAGTAAGGAAGTAAGGACGATGATAAGGATACCATTTTTATAGATATGTATCGTCATTATAAATTACAAGAAAACAACTGCATGAAAAACGATGTCATCAATTTGGTTTAAATAAACAATTATTACTGATACTGAGTTCCTTCTTTCAAAATTACTGTTAATTGTTTTGTATAACATCACTTTGTGGCTTAATTAATTATTAGTGTGCATTTGTGACATTAAAAATAATGAAGCATTGTTAATTGTAACTGACATCATTTCAAATTTTGATAACTGTAACTCTCAAAATAAATTTATTAAAAAATGATGTTATGAGTAACATCGTTATCACATGCACATTATATTATGTAATCGTATCAATAAAGAAAGTGTGTAAATTTAACTATAAGATAAATGTTTATTTTCAAGTTGAAATAACTCTAGATGGAGAAATACATGAAACAACTATAATATGTTATGTACAACTATTATTAATTACTAGTTTTATTTAACATCTCTACAGTATGTTTACTTAAACATAATTAAAACTTATATTAAAAACTTTTTTCTAGAGAAGAGCATATATTTTTACCAACGTATCGACATTGAGATTTTCATCGCTCATTATTTTCATGTTATAAACCGGAGATAGTAATCAGAGCAGACTGTGATTACTATCGTTAAATAAACATTTAATTACTATGATTCATCAAAACGACCTTAAAGCTTATTACATTATAATCAATGTTTTATTCATCGCTTATAAAATGATACTCAAGTAGCGTAACGGTGATAACGGTGATAATCGTAATATAAACCTTATATTAATTTAAGAGAGTATGAAAATGTAAGGCTAAATTCAAGTTGGATCTATTTTTCAGTATGGAAAATATATAAATGAATTTTTATAATATAATAGTCTTTACCATATAAAAAAGTAGGTATTCTTTTCTAAGAGCTTTCGAATGTTTGTTCTTAATGTGACCTAACTGATAACTGACTTTTTTCCTAAAATTGGTAGCAGACTTTTTTTTTAAATACATACAGAATATATAATAAGGGTGTATAATTTTGCTTATAACTTATAAAGTAGTTTAAGGTTACGTGATAATACTCATAAATGAATTGCATAAAGGTGGAAAATGTCAAGTACACTTTGTGATTTAGTGTAAATTATTTATCCTTAAGTTATTTTATTTATGAGCATTGAAAAATACTAGTTAACCAGATTATTTTACTAGTTACAAAATTACAGTTATTGGTAAGAACCACTTATAATTAAGGAAATAAAACGGTGGCAAGTAGATTTTACGATTTATTTTACTAAGTAAAAAATAAATATCAAAAATCGTTTTAAGAACTAATTTTGTACAGTTTAAATTGATCACCAGCCGTAGTTGTGGGACAGGCCGCTGTATGACACGTGAGATACAGCTGGGGCAGCAGAGTATGAGACGGATTTGTATACTGGGCCAGCGGCGTAGGCAACGGGAGCGGCGTGGGCAGCGTAAGTCGCTACGGGAGCGGCATGGGCAGCGTAAGTGGCGACGGGAGCAGCGTGGGCAGCGTAAGTCGCGACGGGAGCGGCGTGGGCAGCGTAAGACAAAGGTGAAGAGTACGCTACGGATGGGCCGTACGCGGCCACGGGAGCAGCGGAGTAAGCTACTGGGGCGTACGACTTAGCGATGAGTGGAGATCCATGGGAGGTGTGGGAGGAGTAAGAGGACACGGAGGAGACTGCGGGTGCGACGGTCTTAACCACTGCTGGGGCGGCGTATGTGGAGTACGCGGGCGCGGAGTACGCCAATGAAGGGGCGGCGTAGGACAGAGCTGGTGCGTAGCTCTTGTACACGGGGGAGGCTGCGTACGAGAGAGGAGCCGACGCGTACGCGGCTACTGGAGCGGCGTATGAGGCGCCGTACAGGCCACCGGCGCGAGCGGTCGCTACTGCGCAAAGGAGGATGATGAACTGTAAAAAAAATACACAATTAAAGTTAAGTAATCGATTAAAATCAGATAAAGCATTTTTACAGTTACTTATTGATATCGATGATATTGTATTATTTGACCACATAAACTTTCTTAAAGTCAAGTTGGAAATTTTATTTTTTTAATATTTTTATGAAATGAAAAACAATATTAAATAATTACATTAAATTAAAATTCAATGGTTAAATAAAAAAATCCATTATAAAACTTATTTAGAACAAAACATAAACGCTTATTATTAGTCACTGGTCACAATTAACATCATATTAGAGCTTCTATTAAAATGTGCTCCGTACCTTAGCTGCCATTTTGTTATATTAAATCCACTACTGCAAGTGATACATTCTAAGTTGCGTGGTTCACTTATATAGTATTGAAGTTAGACATCCCCATGCGTTAGGCATACGTCATCAACCCTGACCGTGGTTATGTAGAGGTATGAAATTCTATTGGCCTTCTCGCAATTATAAGCGGACGTTACATGTGTGCTTAATAAAATGTAATTATTCGAATAGAATGTCTTAAATTTATTTGTTTATGATTTATTCAGTGGTAAACGGTTTATTGGAATTATATTTTAATTCAAAAAACGGCTAGTAAGTAATGAGACAAAATACTCTTGATTAAAATCTAATATTAAACATTCTAAAATTTAATATTTTCAGAATTCAGATAATACCAAAATATATTAAATGTCGGCGATTTTTATTTGCATATTTTGCGTTTAAATTAATTATTTATTGAGCCGTAAATCCTTTACAGTTTTTAAAATTTCATCAATCATAAAAATATTAAAAATTCTCAAGAATCCTTGCACTCATTTCAAATAAATTTTCTTAATCAGTGGACTGAATGATGAATCTTCTTTGATGTAATCGACGAAGCAATTAAAGGAATAATAAACTCTTTGTTTTAAACAATGAATAGAGTGAGTCAATTAATTGGCATTATATTATTTTATTGGTGTTCCTGAATAGGAAAACATGGGTTGTAATTGGTGAGAATTAAGCATTCGAGAAACCAATTGGCAAAAGTGTGATTTTATAAGTCATATTTATATTCAAAAGTGCTTAAAAAGTATGTAAGTTGAAAGTTATAGATTTAAATTTGTTTTCAGTTAGCGTCCAGTAAGTATTAAATATCAATTTTATTAACAACTCGTATGTATGGAGAAAGATGCAATTTATAAAAAAGCTTTTTCACATAATGTAAACAACTCCAACTAATAACAATAATTTATTTGTAATTAGTGTTCCATGTACCTATCTCTTTATTTAGGTATCTTTAGTGTATCAAACTCAAACTCAAACATTTATTTATTCGATTAGACTTCTTCTAGAAGCACTTTTGAAACGTCATTACATATTTTTAACATTTACCACCGGTTCGGAAAGCTCTATCTACGGATAAGATCTATAACATAATATTATATACATTTATTACATACGAATGTTCCTTAACTACATTTAATATTGCGAGACAAATGACAATAGCTGCCTAACATATTCCATAAACACGCCCAGATTTTGAAAGTTCATGAATTTCCTTATACGAGGTAAATTTATTTGGTATGTGCCCTGAATTGTATGCAATATAATAGGTACATTGTAAGCAAATATCATTGCATATGTTGCGGTGACTTTGTTTAAACTAAATTGATTATGGTAATTGATATGATATTATAACGTGGTTTAAGTTTCGTTTGGTTGTAAGGAAAACAATTTTAAGCTTAAGATTTTAAGAACTATCGTTAGAGATCTAGATAGTGCTTTTAATGAACTGTAATACTAGATTAAGCTACATCGTTGAAACACAATTGTATTAGTGTTATCAGTTGATATTAGCGTTCTAATTGTTCAATTATTTTGTAGATTTTGTTGTTATTGACTTTATCGATATGAAAAAGTTAGTCAATGAACATATGTGTACATTATTGAGTCAATATTTTTGTATCTTTCAAATCGAAACAATTAAGATTATTTGTCAAAGATTATGTTATAGTATAGTTACAAATTAAAATCTTTAAAATGTGAATTGACTAATAAATTCACTTATTCCAAGCACTGTTGTTGGAGTTCGAATTATATGCACGTGTAGACATCTGTGAATTGTAATCAAAATTAACAAAAAAAGACTTGTGTCATTTTAAGGATTAAACCGACGCCTCATAATCATCTATTGTCATTGTCTATTGTACATTAATTGTACACCTTACAATAAGTACTTTATGCACTGCCAACAGTGGAAATTAGTGGCCCATTCCCGTTCGATTAATTAGGCGCGTGGCTCCAATTCTAAATAGTATGTCACATTGTACCTAAATTTGTTTAGCAATTCAGTCGAACGGGTCAATCGTGCAACAGACCTAACTAGAGTACGACCTACCGGTAGAACCATTATGTCACCGACCTTTGTTACTCTAACATGTTTGACAATTGAAATTCGCAAAGATGTGCTCTATATACCATGTGTGAGCGAAACTCTACTTTAATGCTATAATTATAAAGTCTCAATTTGAACGACTGCTAGGATGTGTGGCAAGAGTCCTCAGTGGTGGGTAAATTACAACCAAAACTGGTCATGAAGCTTATGTTGTTACGTTTTTACTTATAGATGGCGTAAGATTATTGATAGTCTACCTGTCAGTATTGCTCGGTTACTCCTCAATTATGCATTGTAAATTATTCTTGCTTTTTGTTGGGACGCGAGGACACACGGGTAGATGTTGGTAAACGGTCTACAAGGCACTTGCCGGTCCACAATACGGAATACCAGATGTTTTTGTTGGTATTAACAATAATACATTATTTGGAAAGAGCCAACATAATATTCTATACAACGCATTTTATTAACTTGGATCAGTTTGCTCTGAAATGATGTTATTAAATTTTCTCAGAAATTATTTTGTGAAATTTAAAACATACTGACATGAAAACTCATATTTAATAATTACAGTAGCAAAATTATATTTAAAGACCTTTTATAGACCTATTCATCTTTGACCAAAAGCGGTGTTAATAAACACATTAGGTTCGTAATTATAGCATAAATGGAAACACTAATTATAATTATAAGAGTTTTATTTCAAAGGCAACAAGCATAAATAAACAAGCTTAACATAGCAGAAATATAATTTAACCTTAATTAAGAAGTCAGTCGCGCGTACTATAATAATAATTTAATGTCTTAATATTTTGTTTACCAGGCATAGTTCGTTCCTAGGCCACTAAACGTCATATGGGATACTAGGGGAGCCTCGGAGTAAGTGATTGTTGTCTTCAAATGTTGATCTTGGACGATTGGGCCGTGGGAGTACGTTGCCAGTCCTGATGAGGATGTTTTTGTCAAAACTGGAATACCGTTGCTGTGTGTGTAAATAGGGGTTGAGTAAGTTTTAGTTACAAGGGGAGTAGCAACCGAATATGTGCCAGGATTATAATATATTGGAGAGTGGATAGGTGAGGAATATACGGTAGGATACGTGTGACCTCCATTGCTGGTAACATGCGTGTCATAGTTGTGGACTGTGTACGGTGATGTTATAGATTTGGAGTAAGTGCTTCTTTGCGACCCGTCTTGATTATTTTCTTTCACTTCGTTCGTAGTCTCGTAGATAGGAGCTGGTGATTTTGCTGGATCGTTGATGGATGAATAGACGGATGATACAGCTGGTGCTGATGAATATGATGTGTTGATAGTTCCTGCTGTAGCCGCAGCTATGCAGGACAAAACGGTTACAACCTGGAATAGAAAATTCAATATATAAACAATACCATTATTGCAGTAGCTGTTAACTCAATCTACATACATTCAATCAATACTTTAATGCTACTATATTTTAAGACGTGTTAAAGTTAGTTGCCGTCTCGTTAAAAATTTGCATAAGAAGATTGATGAATTGCTTAAAACGTAGACGAATAGTAACGTGCTAAAACTGAACAAATGAAAACAAAGTACCTATTGCATAAATAAAACTGTCTTTAGCTCTACAAATATTGTCCTTATTATTTTGTACCGTCACAAACTATGTATTATCAATAATTTATAGTTATAATTTACCTTAATCATCATTATGCGTTTTCGTTTCCAAAAATTCAGAACTGAATGACAATGATATTCTTTCCACTGGCTTTTTATACGAGCACATGGAATTCATCGTTCCTGTCATTAAATTATTTCACGAGGCAATGATGAATCACAGGCAAACCTGTATTGTCCTTAAACTATTACCTTTGGCTCGGTTTATTTCCAAAAAAGAAAAGCGGTTATGGCATATTGGCATGCATTATGGGTGTGACCTTGACTGTTAACATTCTGAATTTACTGGTTTGGTTGTGGCGTATGATTTCGACTTCATTCAGTATTAATCACGAATGCAGCGGAATTTTCCCTGCACTCGAACGTATAAGTTTAATTTAAACGATTATATATTTTGTCTGTTTAGAAATATTTTTTATTGGTCAGGTAGGATAAGAGTTTAAAAAATAAGTATTACACGACTTATTTTTACGTTTAATATAGTGAAAACATTCAATGCAAAAATTTTCAAATAAATTAAAACACTTACTTAGAGAAAATACATTTAAATAAAATATCTACTGGAAATATTTTTATGTTATGTAGGTAGTTAACTGTTTATTAGTTTTAAGGATAAACATTTGAGTGCACAATCGGTCAACTAAGCTAAAGAGTGTGATCGATTTTTAAAAAGTTTCGCTCTGGCAAAGCACTACACTTATCACGGCTTATCAACCCACTATGCCTTGATTAAGGAAATTATTTGTTTTTCAACATGAACTCGGGCAAATACTATGATACAATTAATTTTTTCCTACTAAATCTAAAATATTAGCAAGCTATTACGCATGCTTATGGGTTATTATTATGTTAAGCATTTAAAACAAAATAACCAGTTCTAAGAACCAATAAACAATAGCCGGTATTGCAAAATAGTGACCAAATCAAATGTTCTGTTTGTACTAACTGGTCTGTCAATGAAACGCCTATATTATTAGCATCAGTTAACAAAACGTATGTAGGCGTAACCTAAATTGTACATTTGTATGTAAAAGTTCCTATTTACGATAGCTCGATGACTAAGAACCTACGGTTTTACTTAGAATACTGCGTTTGTGTTAGAACTATTGAAGGAAATCCTCTGAGATGGTGAATGAAAAACAATCGATGTTTGGACGAGAATTCAAAAGTAAAATAAACCTTTTTGATGCACCTTTCAGTACATTTCGTTAATAATTTCTTATCATATCAATATACATATTATATAGGCGTCTCAGGTGTCAAGATGGTTTACAACCTTCTGGTTATCAATAGGTTTTAATCAAAATCTGTCAGCACGTTATAAATAAATATACGCATATTCATTCATGGTGAATAGAATAGATATATGAAGTATCAATTTAGCCATGCCGATGCAAACATTATCGAAAATATTGACAAAAGAGAATGGTAACCTGTCAAGCGCGTTATAGGTAACTTATGAACTGTCAGTTATATTTGAATCTGTGTATCTTACGGCTTACTTATATCAGATATGGTTCATTAGATAAATTTAACTAATTACATACCTACATACTAAATAGATACAAGTTTTTACGGTTGTGAACGTGGATGTCACTAATAGCCAAATTTAACTAAAATGAATACAGTTTTTAATTATGATCTAAAACTATAAACTCCTTTTTATCTGAGCTTTTCGCGAGCTCTAAGCTGTAAGCTGTTAGTGTACTCGAACAACGAAATTAATAATTAATGAAATTCTGTAAATTAAAATAAATTTCATATTATGTTTAACAATGAAAGGGCTTTGCAATATAAGGGCATATTGTAAGAATAATTTACCAAAAAGAGAGGAGGAAAACATATTTTGACAAATAGATTAGGATACGTTTTTCCTAGATGGAGATTAGTAGCTTAGAACTACTAAGCTAAAAGAACTTACAAATGACGTCTATTTATAAGTTCTTACTTGACTGAGAAAATTACTTCGTAAGTACGTAATATATTTTAATACCTCGAAAGACTGGTCGATAAGATGTCCAAGGAAACTACATTCATAAATAATAATATATGTTCCTACAAGTAAATTAAAAAAAAATCTCCAGTAGGTACTAAACCAAATTGCAGATTCGTTAAAAATTTTAAATATAGGCACACTGCATATTACGATGATATACAATAATTTCTATGCAATCAAAAAACACAATAATTATATTTAAATAATCTTAGTTACATGAAATCTTGGCAATCAATTTCATCTCTACCGAAGTCTAAGAACTGTAATTTAACGCGGTTTAAATATACAATTTGGTACAGCCTTTAAGCCGATTTCCATATGGAAGTAAGTTATTGTGGGTAAATATATAAGTCTATACATACAAGAGCGTCGTAATAAAGCTATGAAAATTTAATGCGACGCAGTCCTTCGACGACATCAATAAAACATGAAATGAAAGCGACAAACCCTGTCGAACGGCTATTCTTGAGGGTATATTTTTTACACCATACACCCTTCATACATTCGTTATTGATTAAACGTTACAAGAACTATTTAACATCGAATCTATAATTGTTTATTTAAGCTCAGTTACTACTTACTATTGCGTGGTAAGGTAGAAATGAACAGCGTAATCTAGCTCCAAATTAAATATCACTTGTTAACATTATTGAATTAAGTAGGCCAACGATAAATTAAAATGGCTTAATTAACATGTGTCGATATCGCTAAAGCTTCAAAGTATTCGAAGCTTAAAGAAATATTAAAATCCCACCAAAAACATAAATGTAAAAATTGGAGCCGAGTTCAATCGTTGACTTAATTTGCCAAAAAAAGAAATGAGATCTAAATGTGTGCCAAGTTCTGCAGACAGTCCAGAAATTTATTTACAAAGATGTATTAAGTTCTTAGGTTGACTGAAAACTCAATTGTTTTATTTTCCCTTAGAGAACAATGTTTATTCCAAAATATAACTTTTTTAATTTGAATAATATAATTATTTTCACAAAGCAAACAACTAAAGACCTATTGAACCCCATAATTTGATGAGGCTAGTTTTTAGAACCTCACAAAATATAAACAGTAGGTATGTAAAACTAGCCTCATCAAATTATGGGGTTCAATAGGTCTTTAGTTGTTTGCTTTGTGAAAATAATTATATTATTCAAATTAAAAAAGTTATATTTTGGAATAAACATTGTTCTCTAAGGGAAAATAAAACAATTGAGTTTTCAGTCAACCATTAATAATGTAATACTAAACATTATTTTCTATATTTTCTTGTATGTTATGAATGTCAGCGCAGATTGCCCCGTCATTATCTGCAATTTTTTAAACTCGTTTTCTGTTTAAAAGATTACATGATTTTCTAAACATCCAGCGTGAATTTGTACACACACTATTACCAAGATGCAAAGATCGTTGTAGAAGAATCGTCGCCTTACTCCATGACGTTACGGTATTACCATGACGCGATCTTGAAATTTTACTCTAAGCGCGCCTAAAGATGTTTCACTCATATTAATATTAAGCAAATTAAATCATTTCGACCTTCGACGAAGCCTTCTTCCATTACACTATTTATGGAAATTATTTTTGCATGCTTGTATTGGCTGAACATGTTTGTTCTTTATTAATATAATTGTATCACCATTGAATACCATGTTTAAAGCAAAATAAAGATTTTATTTATTTATTTATTTACACTGAAATTAAAACTAAACTAAACACTCATAAATAAAGAATAAATAAATGTGAATATGTAAAATTATATATTATTTTTAACTGTATGAGCAATAAAGGCAATATTTTTATTACAATTTTCTTTTATTTTACGTTTAATAACAGTTTTGAATAAACAAATCATGCAATCGAAGTAATCCGCCCTAGCGATACTAGCGCGAGTGAGTGTGATGTCAGAGGCGCTTCGAATCTACAGATGTTTCGTCCTAAAATATGTAAACTTCAACAATCTATATCTCAGTCATTTATTGATGGATTTCAAAATTTTTTTCGGCCACTGATTAGTTTTCATCTATTTTTTAAGACTAGTAAGGTGAATATACTATTTTCTTTTTTTTTAAACTTTTCCATTTTTCCATACAAACAAAATTTATGTCATTGAAAAAAAAATTAAATACAAATAAATTCAGTATTTTCTGATTTTTTCCTTTGTACACTCACTATTACCTAGTTGATTACAAAATTTGAACTTTCTAGGTCATCTGGAAGTGGGTTAGGTTTTGTATATGTCTATAAGTCAGTCAGTCTTAAAAATTGCGATTTTTGGATATTAATATCTACGCAACTGTTTAATCTGTATTTATGAAATTTAAGTTTCTTGTTTATCTTGAGGTCCTCTTGATATGTACCAAATTTGGTTTATATAACTTAAATAGTTTTCGAGTTATAAGGGGGTGAAAAGTGGCTCGAAATGGTTCGTGTAAATATACACACGGCTGCTGCTCGCCAGTTCTCTTCGCTTGAACTCGGCTTGACACGCTGCCGCGTGTCTAGATTTCGTTTCTTTTAACTCAACACACAACGGTACCTATATGACCACAACAGTGTTGGTCCACTACAGGAATTTATCAAAATGAATTCTAAAATCAAGTAAGTACCTATAAATAAAATTAATACAATACCCTTTATCAAGCTCTAAGCTAGTAAGCTACAATAGAAGCTCCCAAGTCACATCCAGTCAGGCGACTAAGCCCGAATATCCTTCCAAAATGCCTCGGGACATTGGATCCTGAACATAGAAACAGCTTTGTCTAATGAATTAAATGGCTTGGTTTAGTAATAACAAGTGTCATAAGTATTAAGATTAATGCTCTTAATTCATATCGTAAAAAGGCGGCCTTGTTACAGCATTTGTCTCTAATAATCCTGACGTGTTGCAGTAATCAGTGCAGATAAATCGAAATCTTTTGTAACAGATGTAAGTTTTAAATGGTATTACATAATATCTTATAAAACAATTGGTTGGAGTAGTCGAAAGTCTTAAGCTATATGGTTTAATTGCGTCAGTAATTAGTTTGTCTTTTGCTGCGAAAATCAATTGGGTAGAAAAATAAAGCTCCCTTTCTTGAATTTATATTTTTTGGTTTTTATGGCATTCAAATGCTTTATAAATATAAATTTAAAAGAATAGAAAAAATTTATAAAGCTCCCTTTGTTATGATAATTCACAAATAGCGTACCTACCGATTCTTTAATTTGAAATACGGTAAAGTATACATATTTGTGTTGAGGAAAATAATCTTAAAATTCTAATCTGATTTTTAGAATGATGACACATTTTCATTTCATCTATAGGTATCTTCGATTTGAATATTTAGCCAAGATTAAGCCTCAATTCTCGGCGAAAGACTTTTTACTAGGAGTTGGTTGACTAAAATCAGGCACGTATCTACAATTAAACTCTGACCTTCTACAGTTGCCAGCGTCAAATCCCATATCATAGAATCGCCACACTAATTGCTACCTTCATCGAAATGTGGACTATCGCCAACTATTTGGATATAACACCGAAACTGTTTTTATGGACTATAAAAAGGATTAACAGTTTGGTCAATACTTAAAACCACTAGAGGCTTTGAATTGTTGCCAGGAAATAAAAGGTGTTTTGAAACATGGTAATTTCGTCAAGGAACATGTTATATTTTATTACATGTAACGTAATTATTACTTTCTAACGTAATAATTACTTACTGATTTGTAGTCTCATATCATATATTGGGAAGTTCCTATATCTATAAATCGTAATACACAACAATTTGGGTGTAATTTTATGTAATAAGTATTTCAGACCATGAGTGCATTTTATGTAATAAGTATTTCAGACCGAAGAATATTAAAAAAACCTATAACAATGGGCGTTTTTCCATTACCCGGCCCGGCACCGGCACCGGCGCCGGCGCCGGCGCCGTGCCGTTGCCGGGGAAGCAAAAATGTATGAAAATGTATGGCTCGCTTTTTCACTTACCGGCGCCGGCACGGCATTGAGTCCAGCCGGCGCCGTCGCCGTCGCCGGGGTAGCAAGCTTCCCACTTGTGCCGGCCGGCAAAATTGCATATGTATTGCATATTTATTTGAATTGTAGCCGTGTGAGTGTGTAACTGCGCGGGGCGGGTAGGAGGGAGCGGAGCGGAGGGACCGGGCGTAAACCGGCATCGACACCGGCGCAATGGAAAAACGAAGTCCCGGTGCCGGTACCGGTCCCCGACCATGCCGTTGCCGTGCCGGAGCCGGGCCAGGTAATGGAAAAACGCCCAATGTTACAAAAGACCTATTTCTCACATTTGATATCAGTAAGTTCTAAAAATAAAATGTTGCAAATACATTTTTGTTACAAGGAGTCGCTTACACTATGAAGGTTTTATATAGATAATTGTCTTAGCTATTCAGCCTTTGGTAATTCTACCACAATAGGCGTATAACGAAAGGCGTATCACGAAATGCTCAAACATTAAAAATGATTTCCGACCCTCAATACGTATTTCATTTTCAATTAAATAATAAAGCAAACGACCCTGAATAAAAATAATTATTTATCATTAATTACAAGGAAGAACTTTGTTGAGCTATTTATGTCCAGATTTCATCATTGGATATTATTTTATAACAATGCATCTGATTAGAGCTGAAATAACAATTGTATAACGTAATAGTTAGTAATAATGGTAGTTAAAAATATTAAGTAATTGCACAGAAGTAATTGGAAGAGTGATAAATCTTGGTAGAACCACATTTATCACTGCCGAAGCGCTATGTTGAATATCTCAATTTTATTGGAAATTTATGACAACGCGGTTTATGGGCTTCAAACTAGAGGAAGACGTAATAAAATGAGCCTATCTATATTTCGGTTCATCAAAAGTATACAATTTGTTTTGTTTTCGATGGAGATACTTTGATTATATTTACGGCCTTTGTTTTTTTATTGATCAATGAATGTAAAATGTATTATTGATTTGAGGTTTGGCTTTTGGCTTACATTGATTTCATTGTTGCAAGGAATTTTAAATCTTTATAGTTAATACCATGGATATACAAGTCATAAGTGATGGTTTCTCAGTTGTTATGAGTTATGACATCTTTTTTTAACAACAAAAATAGAGTTACCTCTCAATAAGAGGTAAGTAAATTGATTGTTAAGAGTCTTAAGTGCCTACATACCTAGCTTAATAATTAATTTGTAACATTAGGTCTGATTTTTTCCAAGTGCCTGTGATAGATTCGATATAGAAAATACATATATCGTGTAAATCTCTGATAAAATCTATACTGATAAACATTAAATGCTATTTATTTGCACTAATGTTAATGTGAGTTTGTTACGAAACAACATGTTCAGATTAAGCTGCGTCTATCCAGCCAGTCCATGCCAATACAGCTTTAGATCGGCATTTATGATAAGGTTCGAGTATTTGACACCCTAAAGTTTAAAGAAAAATATATTTTAATGATAGCATCAAATTCATGGTTATTAATGATATTGTCGAATCATAGTATGGTAAGTGTTGTTTATTTTCTTAAATGTTCTGTTGACATTTGAAAGGCCTTCACGCACATTTACGGTCAATGTGACGTCGACATGACTTTTTATTCATTGAATTATTTTGCGATTGTACCACAAGGCAGGGTATAATTTTGAATTTCCGGTTTATTGATTAAATGATGAAGTTATTTTAATCGCTTTCCTGTTAAATTTTTCAATTCAGTGTCACTGCAATATAGGTCCAAATTATATGTATACCTACTACCAGCGTAATATACGTCAAAATGCAGTTATAATTAATCATTTGTATATTCAAAGAGTATTTTGCTAGAAATGGTCCCAATTAAATATGTCAAAGCTTCATGACGAAAGAATAGAAGTCCGTAACATTTTATTGCATTAGAATTTCGCATGAGAAAATTCACTTCGGACCAGTTCTTAAAGAATATTAATGATATAATTCCGCACGTCCTCGCTCACAATATTTACGCAGAAGGTGGCCTGAGGCCTAATGTAATACATCCGTCAAGTTAGTCGCTTGTTCGCTGTCAATTTAGCTTCTACTGTAAGGCCACCTATTTTGTTTGTGTCCAAAATAATTTTGTTTTGACATACTCCTACACCACCTACCAATGTATAAATGCTAGTATTGTATTCATTGTTATGATCTTTATTCAATTCAATTTATTGTTATGAAACTAAGATGACGGAACGGATACTGATAATCCCGAAATTTTCATAGAAAGGAAACATGGTAGGATATTTGTTATAAAAATACTGCACGAGTTTAGTAAAGGAGGAACTCGCATTTTTTGACTACACTTACTCGACTACTTTAGAAACATTTTTATTTAGGTACCTATGATCGGTCTAGGAAGATCGGACAGGAACACATATGAATTTTAAACATAGATATTATTACAGCAGGTAATTACCCAAATTAATCTTTGATTTATAAAATGCATATTTTTAAAACATATATACTAAAGTTTATAAATATAAATACTTTTATATGACACCAATAAATAAATAATAAATCAATTTTATAATTTTTAAATTTTATTTATTTTTTGTCGGTGACCTGGCAAGCGCGTGCCAAATTAAATTGATTTTATTGCTTTTTTTAAATGATAGTATTTAAATAAATATTTAAAAAAATCGAATTAGCGCAGCACCAATTACGTTTCTTATTTTTTTATCCATTTATGAAAGCCGAATCTTAATTTTAAAAAATTACCAAGAGAAGTTGAGTAAAAATTTGGTTGAAAATTCTTACTTCCTTATTCGCAATAGACATTGAAACAAACGTTATACCAGTTTTCAATATAACTTTCTCCATTTAAAGAGATCTATCACGGTTGGATTATGCGATTTTGTTCATTTATCCCAAATCTTTCTTACAATTATTGTGGAGAGAAAAGAAAATTTATTTGGCCGTTTTATCCCTCAACGTTATAAATCTGTGAAATTAGTCTTTTATTGTCAAATTCTCCGTGAATTTATCAGATTCTTCTTGGTATTAATCTTGATTTTGAAATTACATCAACTACTTGTATAAATCCGACACATTTTTGTTATTTAAGCTAAAGCAGTAGTTACAAAATTCTTCACCTAATAACAGCAATAGAATATAAATTATATTCTAAAAATTTCTGTACATCGATCAAAAAAATTGAAACATGTTCCCATACTTATGCTTGTATCATTTACTCATTGTAGGTAACTAATTGTGTGATTGTTTATATATTGAACTTTGATTAATCTTCTCAAGTAAATACAAAGGTCAGTGGTATCCATGGGATACCATTCATGGGCGTAGATTTGCGATAAGCAGTACAAATGTAACAAAAACCTTGAGTAACCTTCTTTAAAGTTCACTCTACATTGATGTAGGCCAAGTAATTTATCTAAATTATGCTAGTAGCTTATATTGCTAATATCAATCAGTAAGCAAATACAGCATGAAAAGAATCCAAATTAAATTCAAAGTAGGCTTTTATTCTGTATAGAGACCGGTAATGCTGTACATTCACGCCCGAATTCAATTAGTTAGAATACCCAAAAGATTTTAACAGACAATTTCCAAAGTTGACACATTTTCTATTTCTTATTAATGTATGTGATGAATATATTTTTAGGTGTTATAATTTCTTGTGTAATTTGGATTCATAAAAAAAATTTAATTGCTTAATGATTTTTTTAATCAACACTTAAACTAAAAAAAAAAATAGTAATAATATACCTCTCTGGACATGGAACATCAATTTCGAAATATTTAGCCATATCATAAAACTTTGCTTTAACCAACAATTGACAAGTATACACAATAATTATTAAAATGATTGTGTAAATAATTATTAAAATATATTGAATGCATTCGTTTACATAATATTCGTATCCATAATCACTTCTGCACTCGACTGTACCTGTTTTGTTGATCTTTAATGATGCTGTTACCGTAATAGCGTCTCATTCTTTCACCTTGAACTATATTCAGTGTACAGTGGGCAAAACACTTCTCTTCTCGATGTTACTTATGATACATTGCAGTTTATCATCTTCGTAATTAAAGAATTATGATCTTGTTGGACGTGCTTTGAATTAATATCCTTATGAGCGGAAATTAAGCTTATTTCAAATAGCATGTAGACACTAGGTTATTTAGGTGGTTTTGTAAACTTTTAATTATGCAAGTCATGTGTCTTGATTGGAAGTAATAATTTTTAGATATAACACCTTTTTGTCAATTTAAATTGTGTGCAATGAGGAAGAAATATTTTAACGTAATTAAAAAAAATATAGATGTTTTAGCCGATTTAAATATGCAACAAATTCATTACTTAAGTTATTTACTTCATATTATTATTTTATTCAAATGAGAAACCAAATTTAATTTAATTTGGTACTGGTTTATTAAATGGCGCGTGTCTTATAGATTCTACGCACTTATTACGATTGTCTATAGAATTCTTTGTAAAAATAAAGCCACCCCTTGCATTTAAATAGCCTCATAGTAATACCCTCTGTTTTACGGGACAGGGACATCGATTTTATTTAAATACAGCAGAAATTAATAGTTTGTGTCTTATTTTTATACAGAATTGATAGAAAATTAAAACTATTATTTTTTGTACTTTTGACTATAATGTTTTTGCGTCCGCGATGGCGTTAATTTACATCTTAAGTTTTTCAGTATTTGTTTATACATAATATTAGTGTTATACTATCTCTCATATTATATAACAAAATTATTAATCCAAATAGCGGTTGAAAATATAACTTAGATAAATGACTCTCTGAAAAGATTTTTTTTTTTTGTAAACTAACTGTTATAATGTCGTAGAGCCTGTTTGATTATTATTTGCCATAATATACCAACCAAAGGGATTACTTTTGCGTGACCGTTATTCTTTTATCTTACATAACTATATATACATATATACTTTTATATACATAGGCTTAGGAGGTTACAAAACCGAAATTCTTATTTCCCTTGTAAAATAATTATTACAATAAATAATTCGTATATAGATTAAACAATAATTCCCAGCACACTTTGCCCCCGGCAACGATATCTTTCTAGATAACCGTTCGTAATTGTCTCACGATTTAATAGATTAATAAAGATTATAAAGTGTATTTCCATTGTTTATTAAGGTGAGATAATTCCATTGGATTTATAAACAATCCGAGCTCGGGCTTCTTTGTAAAATTTCTATCATTGTTCCTCAATAGATTACTTAAATTTCCTGTTTATTATTTTGGAGTGTTTCAGCGGATCAGTAACACGATATTTTGATTCATTTTAAGTGTTGAAGAACATTGAAAAGTAAATAATAACAATCGAATTGTGGAGGAAAGTTTCAGTTAGTAAAACCTTCAGGTAAAAACACAAAGCATTTTTTTTTGTAAATTTAACTAATTAACTTTTAAATTTTTCCTGCTTTAAAATACCTTTACGGATTCAGCTAAAAAGTCATACTTTCAAAAAGAATGAGGTAATTAAAACAAAATTATGAGAGCGAATTCTTAATCAAAGTTTCTCGAAATAGGATTTTCTTTTGAAGTATCGTGGAAAGTTCGAGATTATAAAATATATAGGTAATATTTCTGAGTTAGAATTAATCCATTAATGGATAAAGACTATTTCTAAAATGCGTCATTTATTTGTAATGTGACTTTGGATAAGTTTATCGTGTCGTCCGTGGGCCGCTTGATAACACTGTAATAATTTTTTTGCGATCCAATAAAACATGCTTTCCAACTCGATTAATCCTGTAAATTATATTGTTTTTCTTTTATTTACTTGAAAAATCTCTACACAAATATTTGGCTATAAGTTTAAAAACCTTGTAGTTATATTGTACAAAAATAAAATATGCTTCAGACATTTCTAGTTACAAAACGATCAAAGAGTCGACTGTAATGTACAGATTCATTTTTAAGAATTTGTCAATTTGAAATTCATTGTCCATATACAATGCACGCGTTTAGTAAAAAAATATTAATTATTTACAGTTAATTATATATTATTTTAACTGTAATTCTTCCATATCTTAAACCATAGGTAATGAAGCCTTATCCAACATCGGAAATGTTCTAAAAAAATATACATCTTCCGACCTTCTCATAAAGTATTTAAAAGGTTCTTCCTGAGTTTAGTAAGATTTAATTGCACCAGTTCATGTTGTATCTATTTTATAAACTAAAATATTTATTAAAACAGAAACGGGAGTAACGTCCATTCATAACGACTTAATCTCTCGTTAACCGTTTGTTAATGATGCAGTATTTAGTTACCTTACTGAGAGCGATTTAAGTTTAAACGGGGGCTAACAATACATATTTTTTACATGCAATGTAACATTGTTTTTCAGTGTCGTATTCGTTTAAAACGTAATTGTGCCAAGCGTAGAATAGAACCATTTTTTTACACGTGGAGTGTTTTATTGAAGAAAATTTTATATTTAGAGAATTTCGGATGTAGAAAAACAGTGACATTTAGCTGAAAACATGTTGATGATGTTGAAAATATTTTCCTTAAAACATGATGTTCACTTTGGAACATATTAGAGCTGAAAGAAAAACAAATTGTTCAATAGATAATATGTTCCTGTACATATTATGCTCGTAGGTACCTAAGATGTTTAACTTTTTAGGGAAGAAAAAATTCTGATTCAAAATTCTGAGTCAAGATCTGCAGGATGGCCTGACATTTGAAAATCCATACTAATATTATAAATGCGAAAGTAACTCTGTCTGTCTGTCTGTTACTCAATCACGCCTAAACTACTGAACCAATTTGCATGAAATTTGGTATGAAGATATTTTGATACCCGAGAAAGGACATAGGCTACCTTTTATTGCGAAATATGTACCACGGGCGAAGCCGGGGCGAACCTCTAGTAATCAATAAGTGACAATGAAAGGTTGAAAAATTGCTATATACCAATCAGTCACTGATAGTTATGTGGGACACATAGCCACAGAAAATCAATGTAACAATCAATCAACGTAGCAATGCAACAGAATGTCGATCACGTGACACGTCTCGTTATTAATTAATTGGCCTTTGATGACATTACTACTACATTACTGTTAAATAGCTTAATTTCATAAGGGATAAAGAAACATCAAAGACTATCCCGGTCGAAGTAAGAAGAAGGAATTAAGATACTTATGATTTTTCGAATATCGATCGAGGAGAATTATAATATAAAAAGAAATGTATTTTGTAAAGAAACGTATAAACGACAAGGACAGTTAGAGGTAATAAACTACCTATTTATGAGGAAATTGATATTTAAGCTCTGAACACATTTTCATTACAGAGAGCTTATTAGAAATGCTAGTGTAGACTGCGTATGTATGTTCGTATTATCTATGAATAAAATGTTGTATAAGAATTGCCTGTATAATAAATATTGACTTAAAAAATATAGAACCTATAACATCTTTTTCTCTATGTAACTCACTACTGTAAACTCAAACAAATCAAACAACACATTAAAATACAGATAAAATCTTTCCTAACAACAATGTACACAATTAGGGATATAATATACAATAATTATTTTGATATAATCGTTGTATCACTTTAATATAACCGTCACAATATGTTGTTAATTAACTGACTAGGACTGTATCAATAATTTCGCGTAATCACGTAATAAACATACTTTGTGTAAATTAAATTCAATAGTATTAACTGAATTTAGCTCACATACTTGAATGTGGAGTTGAATTTATTAGATAGAAGTTCAAGCAAAACTTAATATATTCTGTATCATAGAAAAGTGTTTGTGGTAGGTATTTGATAGATTAGAAATAATTGTTCTCGACTATTATAATTAAATTTTTAGTTCTACTCTAGGTATTCCTCAATTATACATTTTGGGTAAATTACTAGTAAGTACATATTTTTTGTTTTAAGGTACCTACTACCTAGTCATTTTGATTTACTTTTTTGGAACTAAGTCAGTAATTCAAAGCAAGTAAATTATTCGTCTGTAGGTATTGTGACTGTTTAATATTTTACCTAATGGTGTTTAAAGTTTTAATACGAAATTCCTTTACGATACACATATTTTGTGTTCGTAGTAACAAACATACTTCAGTTTCATTATAATATAGAAGTAATATAGTTTACTAGATTTCCGCCCGCGGCTTCGCCCGTGTTTGCAAAGGAAAACCCGCATAGTTCCCGTTCCCGTGGGATTTCCAGGATAAAATCTATCCTATGTGTTAATCCAAGTTACCCTCTATATGTGTGCTAAATTTCATTGTTCGGTAGTTTCGGTTAATTCAGTAGTTTTAACGTGAAAGAGTAACAAACATCCTTACATCCATACATCCATACAAACTTTCGCATTTATAATATTAGTAGGATATTGTTTGTAGAATGTAGGTATATTAATATGGTATTGATATAACCAGTATATCGTTTATTACACAACGGGACGTGACACACATGACACAATATTAAGAAAATGAGATTCTAGGCGCTTGTACCATCCTTGTGTTGATTAAAATTGTTCGGTTCTTATAAGTATATTTTATTATTTACCAAGGTATAATAGCGAAAATATCTTAAAATGTCGAATCTAAATCTCATCTCATTTTAGATTAATTTATAAACGTCGAATTTAATTATAATTTTAGGATAGCGTAAGTAAATATTGTGTGTTTTATTTTATAAAGTCAGTTTTTCTATATGGATTTTTAATAAGTTTGGTAATAAAAACTAGCTATTGAATTCAGATCCATGTATTTATAACGCTAGATTGTCGTATTTTAAGCAATTGAGTTAGTCTAAAGTAATTAATAGTGAATGCTGTATGAAAATGTTTATCAACAAACTTGACGGTATGAATAAAATATGAATTCGCTGAAATCAATTTGAAATCGAATGTGTCAATAAAATTACATATAAATTAAACCGCTCATGAAAACAATAGCAACAGTTATTTGAGGAAATCCTCATGGTTTGTTTGACGTGATTATTTATGATATTCATATATTTAATCTGTATTGACAACTGCGGATTTTGCGTGACTTAAATTGTCGTTTGACAGTAACATGACGTTTACAGTCAGATATTGATCATCTATGTATGTATGTGATACGAGAAAATATCACGTGTTGGTAAGGTACCGTATAATATATGACCTCAATAGTAAGAAATAATAATACATACTAAAGTACATACGCACTTCAATATGTAATGCGTACTTTATAACGTCTATAAATTTTTAGACAAGGGTTTATGTCAGATGCTGCTTTCTTGGTGCAGAGGTTAACGCGTGAGCGCACAACCGAGGGGAATTGAGGCTCAAATTATGTCTCGGTCTGTACTCTGTTCCAATATTTTTCCAAATAGAAATATCAAACAATTTTTTTTTAATGTTAGTTTTAACAAAAGTTTTAACGGCTCCTGTTCTCGTGTGTCTATGAAGTTAAGTAAGAACTATAACTTTATATTTATAGTTCTCTTCACAAGAACAGATACGAACCGCAGTCACTACAGTTTCACGTGCGTCACTCGTAATTTTGAAGTTCTTTTTAAATTACTACTTGTATGTACTACTAAATAAATGAATATATTTTTCAATCCCTTTACCTGTTCTTTATAATTGTGTAGGTGTAAAAGGAAGCATTTATGTTAGTCACACAGAGGGTCTTTCCCATTTTAAAAGGCAGGAAGTTGGCTTTTAGTCTGAAATACAACATAGTCGCTATTTTGTGGGCGTTTGTGGTAAATTGGGCGTGAGGGATAATGTAAACGATGACAGCTTTCGCGGTAAAAGGTACCTATTTTTATTTATTTTTTTATATGACATAGGCATTAAATTTAAGAGAATGTACGGACGCATTTAAAAAAAATGTTTTCTTATTTTAGCCATGTAAGTATGCTACTAAGTACATACTTAATTGCAATTAAAAAGCATGTATATCTATTATGAGAGATTATAGCGATTTGGTGCTCTGAAATGTATGACTATGTTAAAAGTTTGTACCTATCTGTATTTTATATTGTTTGATTGGCTCATGCAATTACAGTACTCCAAAAGTGATAATGCGCATAGAAATCTTCGTCACAGTTCGGCAACTGTCATATTCCCGGAGCGTCCGAAGACGATATGTATATAGAGTGGTTAAATGCATTTTCTTCATGCATAATTTAGTAAAATTTGTTTAGTCAAATGAAATACATTTTGGAAATACGACAAATAGCGAAGTTTTGCATGCGCATTATTAATTTTGGAGTACTATACATCTACACTAATATTATAAAGAGGAAAACTTTGTTTGTTTGTTTGATTGTAATGAATAGGCTCATAAACTACTGGACCGATTTTAAAAATTCTTTCACCGTTCGAAAGCTACATTATCCACGAGTAACATAGGCTAGGTTTTATCCCGGAAATCCCATGGGAACGGGAACTATGCGGGTTTTTCTTTGAAAACGCGGGCGAAGCCGCAGGCGGAAAGCTAGTACTTCATAAAGTAATTATTTTTCTTATGAGAAAGTTTTTACCTCATTCATATAGTTATATTTAAAGTTCGATGATCGATTTCACATTGAGCCTTTGTGCCTGGCCTTGTCCTTAAAATGGTCTCCATCAGGAATCAAACGCAGAACACTTCGGTTCCATGTACATGTGCATCAACTACAGCACCAAGGTTACAGTAAAAGTAACATTTAGGTACCTACTAAATCAAAATTGCAATACCCTGAGTCTAGACAGACGAAGAAAATACAATCATTAGATACGAAATCCATTCGATCGTTGTCTTATCTCAGCAATACTTTTGTAAAGCGGTACTTATGTTACGCAAGCGGGTATGGTCGTGCGTAATGTATATATTTATCTGCTTTTAAATCTAGACCGGCCAGCCTAGACTTTTGTGGTGAAAGGTCAACGAACGCGTCAGCTTGAGCAATATTTGAAAATAGGGAATTTCGACATTGTTGCATAGTGTTTATTCCGTTGTTGATTACTTATTTATTATTCATTAAAAAACATAAAAAAATTATAGAAATAAAATGTTTGATTGTCCAATTAAAGATTTCTGAAGTAAAGCAATAATAGACAAAAGGGAATTAAAAAACAATATTGTAATGCACCCAGTTCCTATCTAAGCCACCTACACATTTGTATCCAAAACTATAAAATACTTTTCCTCACTATCCTAAGATATGACAAAATACTGTTAAGGCAATTAGTATGTTCAAGTTATATAACATACAATAAATAATAAGTTAATATAACGATCTTTATGAAATAAATTAATAATTTAATTGTATTATCTTTACTGCTAATTTGTTTCTTACTAAACAGAATTAATTTAAATATTAATTAAAAAATAACTGTAATATTACTTAAATAGATAAACATAGTGATGTAATTTTTTTAAACCAGTAAAAAATGGTAACAGACGTTAGTATAACGGTCATGTAACAAGTTCAAGGTAAACACATCTAAGTGTATTCATCTCTATAGACACTTGTTAACGATCAATAAAGAACCGACTTTGGATGTGGCACTTTTTAACTTTATAATAATATTATAATCAATCGTACTATAATCGTACATTAGACACCTTTCCAGATAGCTAGTCTAAATTTCGTTAAAATGTAAATTCCACTTACCTATTATTATTTAAAAAAAATGTGTGCGTGTACTAGTGTACACACGTAAGAAGTGAAACTTCTTTATGACCTTATTTTTCAAAAAATAATTTTCTATATGCAACTTTATAGAAATACGTCGAATCACGCGTGGTAAGGATGAGAAAAAGATGGCGCGTAACGGAAAAATGTCACGCGCAACGAAAAAATGTAACACTATTTTTTTCCAACCCCGATAAGGAAGATTCACTTTCAAAACAAAAGTTTGTGAGCACACATGATAAGGATGTAAGGGCGGTTTTTAGTCATTATTTTACCCATAAACACATGATAGGATGATAGGATCTAGATAATATTATTTCGTAAATACGTAAACCCGAGTTTCACCTAAAAAAGTTTAATATCAATGGGAAGGCGTGTAGAGTACCTATTGGGTATCATATTATTCCCTGTATCATATTTTCCGTGAATTCAGCGCCATCCAAGTTTTACTCGAATCTCAGAGGTATCAACTATAACTAAGTAATTCTATAAGTATATAGACTATACCAAACCAAATTTAATCTAGGTACGTACAAAATTCTACACAATAAAATAATTTAAATTAAAAGTAGCGCATCCAAGTTTATTGATCAACGTTCGAAGCAGATGAATCTATGCATTTTGTATGCGATGCCGTCACACAACGCAGGATGCGGTCACTAGTTCAAGGTGAAGCTCATCTTGAATCTAATAATTTGAAGCCTAGTGGTCATTCACCTTTTGTTATATAACTTCATGAATAACGATTATTGGTAAATAAGATTTTTTTATCTGTCTTGCTATTTATATGACTATGAGGATTTTTGCTAGTAAAACATTTCGTGCAATTTATTGTTTAATAGTTAATGTTTTTAAAACAGTAGATAATCTCAGTACCAACTTAATACCTTCCTACTATATTTCAAGTGATCTATATGTACTTATATTTGATAAGCCGCTTTGATTTTTTCAACTCATACATGCGAATTTCGCCTTGACCCAGTAACATTTTACAAAAAGTTAGTACAAATACATATATTTGGCAAGTAATCTAGAGCTCTTGGATAGCACATTTAATTAGCTATTGTAACATTCCATGCCAAGGTGAGTGTTTAAACTTAAAAGTTAATGCGAAGAAAATAATTGTGAGTTCGTTTTGAAATATCTTGAAATTTTATGTGATGATATAAAAATAAATGTGCGATTATATTATTCTCTACTACTTTTTATTGTATAAGAAATAAATTCACATTAAGAAGTAGATAAGCATTGAGGTCAATGGACCAGCTTCCCACAAATAAGTTTTTTATGGGTAATAATAATTACATAATCTGTTTAACATGAATTCACTTATTTTTTTTAGGTTTTGTGCATACCTTCTTAATTTATTGGCGCGGAAAAGTAACGATTATTTAATAGAGTGAACCTTCTGCTTTTTATTTTTTTTTAGAGGGTATTCGAGTGTGTATTTAGAGAAAATCTCCTTTCTACTTACTGTTTTTAATATTCCATTGCTCTTAAATACAGTGATTAGATAGAGAATAGACGCCAATGTCTGCAAATAAGTCAACTATTTTGTGTGAAAGAAACTTCTGTTCGCGATTGCTGATGCTTTCAAAGTCCGAGACTACGAAGGGCGTTTGTTTCAAACTTTCTACTTTTTAACAAATGCTGCCAAACGAAGAAAGCACTAGAATACAGGAATAGAAGTTACTACGCTCGACTCACTTGTGGATTTTATTTTTATCGTGATATGACTAGAATTCTGCGATGAAGTACCTACCTATTCGAATGCAACTAATTTGAGGTATTAAATCCAGGCTTGGCGTTGAAAGAGTGAAATTTTTGCTGGGATTCTTAATTCTTTACAACACCCAAATATTCAGACAAAAATAATTATATGTTTCACGTTTGTTTTAGGGGAGGATTTAATTAAATTTCGATTTAATGTAAATAAATAGAACATGTTACTTAAATTCAAATGCCAATTAAAGTAGGTATAGTATAATCCATTTGTACAAAATGGCCTAATTGCAATCACTACCATTGTTCTGATTGTATTTTTTTTTCAACGTATTCTGAAAGTGTCGATAAAAATGTCAAGATTTATCCAATTTTTTTCGGGTTAGTCACTTATAATAGCGATATACTTGATTAATTTCAATAACGAGCTAAGAAACAATGGACTTTGTTGGTATGAATTTGCGCGGTGTCGCAACACTACTACTAGTTAAGGTCGACGAAATGTTAACCAGTTGACTTTTGACGATCCATTACTCACTGTATTGCTTAATACAGATAATATTATATCGTGTACTTAGCTCATATTATGTATGTATTATCTTATCGAAGTTTTAATGCGATCCTTTGAACGTTAGCTATAGGTACCTACTTTGATGCTGCGTTTACGTCTTGCCGACATGCACGTTCTAGTGTTTGTGCATGTTAAATATAAAAATATAACATGGATATCTTCGAGTTCGGTTTTATTAAATAAACGTAGAATATGCGTATGGAGAGACAAGGGGACGCGCAAAGGTAAGAATATTATAGCTGATCAAACCTAGATGTTCAAAGATTTTTATATTTTTATTGTTTCATAATGTAAATTAGCGGTCAGTTGCCGGTGTTGCATTTAATTGAAATTTGCAAATATATACATACTGTTGACCTACATTAAATAATATAATGTAAATTAGTTTCGAAATTTTGTAAAATTTTAGAACTTTATGGAATACTAGTGGTCCGCCCCGGCTTCGCCCGTGGTACCTACATGTTTAAACTATCCTATCTCTCAATTTGGATCGAACTGCACATGGTGTGCGAATTTTATTATAATCTGTTTAGTGGTTTAGGAGTCCATTGAGGACAAACATTGTGACACGAGATTTATATATATTATGGAATATTTTTAACTAAGTTAATTGAGTTGCAAATATGTAGTTATACCTACGGTTATAATAACTAGATGTCATTTAAGTAATTAAATAATTAAAACTATCAGTTTAAGTATAATTATTTTATATCTAAGAAACTCCGTTTTATTTTGTCGGTGTATGGAATTTGTCCGTTTAGAGTTAAATTAAAAAAAGTCAACCTGTGTTTTATTAGTGAACAAAAAAAATGTTTATACAAAAGGAGGTGTAATTAATTTGCGTATTACGTATTAATTTAGGCTATAAATAATATTTGTTCCGTCTCCCATAGTCTCAATTATGACCTTGATTTTAATAAAACCTTAACAAATAAGGACACGAATGGGTTAGAAGGTTGAAATGAACTTGAACGCGAAATTTTTTATAACCCAAAGTTATATTAACGACTGTACTCGAAATGTAAAGATTTCTTGTACAAAAAATGTCACAATACATTATTTTACACCAAGTATGCCACATAGAGGTGTACTTTTCACGAGTACAATAGATACCTACATATAAATAAATATAATCCACTTGACATAATATTTTCTAATGCTCTGTGGCATCTAGGGTTTGATGAATTTTACAAGAATTCAGTTCGTCTTAATTGTAAGAATAATCTTAAGGGTCAAAACTTGGTTTTATTTTTGGCAAAAAATTGTACTTTTTTATAGTTTTCGATGTACATAATTGTATGTTTGTAATTGGGATTCTTATTTATACGGAATGCCTTGTATGAAATGCTATCCAACATCTAAACATACGAAAAGAAAAATCCCTCATAATCGTATAACAGTTACTATATTTTCAGCACATTCATTTTCACCCTCTAATCTGGCCTCAGGCCAATTTTTGTCAGCCGAAAATAGTGTGTCATTTAATGGTTCGCTTTTTTCCCTGTAACGGCAGGTAGGGTGCTATAAAATATAATGTTTATGTGTTTACTGTTTGGATTTGTATTTATTGCTTTGAAACTGCTGTCACATTTAATGCTCGCGTTCATTAAATACGATCATAAACGCTTCCTCGTTTGATTTAATTATTGTAAAGGTTTCGTAAAGAAGAGGTGTATATGGAAGATATTAAGTATCGATGTAATTGAATGTTCGTACTGATGCATTAAATGTTAGGAGGCTATCTTTATTGAAGATCTTTTTTGTTAATTATATTTTATATTCAACACTACAATTTAACAACAAATGCCTCCACGTAATAACTCTACCGCTAAGTGTTAAGGGACCTCAAGTCTAATATAATAGTTACCGACGAAATAAGATTAAATAATAACATATCCCCATAGATATAAATTATTTAAGTTTCATAACTAACGACTTTATAATAACGCCGGATCTCTTTTGCACAGAAATATAGCAATAGGTTCGGTGTAAAACCAGTTAAGTATTAATATTAATTTAAAGTTATAAGGACTGCGAAAACTGTATTTTAGGTCACACGTGTTATTAATATGCAACTAAGTAGACACGAGGATAAACGTTGGACCATTCTCGAGACTATTGTGGGTGAGCTTATATTATTGTATATAAGCTATTATTATAATGAAAAAATTCACGCGATATGCTTTTAAAAAATGTTCAAAGAATCCATACTAATATTATAAATGCGAAAGTAACTCTGTCTGTCTATCTGTTATTCAATCACGTCTTAACTACTGAACCAATTTGCATGAAATTTGGTATTGAGATATTTTGATACCCGAGAAAGGACATAGGCTACTTTTTACCACGGGACATAGGCTAGGTTTTAGGTTTTAGCATAGGATCCTGGAAATCCCACGGGAACGGGAACTATGCGGGTTTTTCTTTTACTGCGCGGGCGATACCGCGGGTGGAAAGCTAGTATGAAATAATTCTTCAGTGGACAGATATTATGTTTGCTGGATTTCTTATTCAAATATATTCAGCAATATCAGATTCAATGTAAATTTTATCGGCACAAGTGTAAGTCTATGAAGTTAGAGTTTTACATTTTTCTCACAAGAAGTAGCGTGAATGTGTGGTAATGTGTTGTGAACGACCTACAAATGTCCCTAATCCTATCTAATGTTATCATTACCTTCAAGGATTTTTCATATTTTATCATGTAGGTAAGTAGTCCATGGTCCAACACCAACATACATGCGATCAGTGACATTACTGACATTCGCGTTTATGGTAGTATGATGCTGAAATTCGTATCAACAATAAATTAATAAGTGCAACTGCACATCACTATTAATTTTAATAACATATTTAGTTCAAGGCTAATTTTAGGTGCCCATAGACAGCGTTTACCTACAGTTACTTTATAAAAACATGGAAAATAGTTTCTCTTATGGTAACAAGGAAAATGAAGAGACGCTTCCTGCCGGTGATAAATTTTCATGGAGTGGAAAGTTTGTCCCGGGAACTTGCTAGTTTTGTCACAATATTTTTGTTGGTTTCCGAGGAGGCGACAAACCAAAGAAATCTATACTAATATTATAAAGCTGAAGAGTTTGTTTGTTTGAATGCGCTATTCTCGGAAACTACTGGTCCAATTTGAAAAACTCTTTCGGTGTTAGATAGCCCATACTCGCTATTCTCGGAAACTCTGGTCCAATTTGAAAAACTCTTTCAGTGTTAGATAGCCAATATATTGAGGAAGGCTATATCATCTATCTCCTCGCTTAGACCAACAGGAGCGGAGTACTGCGGGTAACACCGCGGAACACATCTAGTATTATATAGAGCTGAATCTGTGGTTCTGTATAAAAAATGAACACAATCCATAAAACATTTAATTCGTTCAAGAACCTAAAAGTTACATTTCAAAATACACCATATATAAACAAAACTCTTAAAGAAAATTAAAATCACTATATAAATGCGAGAAAACATAAAAAATGCAGTATTCCTTAAAAGCAAGAAATGGTTATAGTAATAAATTTTGTGCTTGTATTTATAATGGGAATGATAAATTAAATCAGAAGCAAATTTATATTAATTCAATTATGGGATGTATTTTTATCACCAACTGTCGTTTCTTGGTGGTGGGGGCCTGAAAAGACAAATATCACAATTCAATATAAATCGAGTGAGTAACATTTATACAACTAATGTAATACAAATACTTATTATGTATATAGTTTTATCTCAAGGTCATAATTCCCTAAATGTGCTACTAGGGAAATACGAAAGACCAGATTATTATGTAAAAACAATACAAAGAAAAGAGCTTTTTCAGAATCTTTTACAAAAAGTCGAAAATGCTAAATTTTTAATGCGATACCGTAAGAAGGTATACAAATTTCAACACTTTATATCCATATAATACGATTCATATTATAATCATTATAATATGTAGTATGAATTTAAACGCATAAACACAATACAAACCCTGGAGCAGTCCAATTGCCGTCGTCGCAAACAGCTGTGGCCGGTGTTCCTTGCTGGCTGTTAAATAAATCAATCTTTTTATGAACCTTCACTTTCTCTATGTTTTCCCTATGATTTACTTCTAGGAGTTATTTCTTTTAGCAAAAGCGTGCGATTTGCGAATCAGGTGCGTGTCACATGTTATTTATTGGAATAAGCCTTTTCACTCTGTTTTGTATACCTTACCATGTGAGCTTAATTTTTGTTTCATTATTTCAGCTTTTTATTCTAAGCTTCCTTAAAAATTATTTTAAATTTGGAATTAAAATAGTTAAATAGTTTATTAGTTTCTTAAGTTCAAGGAAAACTAATACACTACTCAAAACAAAATAAGGACCACCCTGTTTCTTTGCTGTGATGTAAAAACTCTTCACTTTTTTATTATTTTATGTATGAATAAGGTGTATGAAAATGATTTTATTACTTGAGCAAAAATTAACGATTTTATGCAAATTATGCCAAATAATTAACGGTATTAGAGAAAATTTGCACAAATAAGCGACAGGACAAAAGTTGCAGTAAAACTTTAATATAAAAATACTGGTTTTATAATTTATAATGCCGCGAAATCCCGATTTATACATTGTTATAAAATAATCTACTTCTAATATATAAAAATCAATGCCACTTTTCGTTGTAATTCCATAACTCGAGAACGGCTGAACCGATTTCGATAATTCTTTTTTTATTATATTCCTTGAAGTACGAGGATGGTTCTTATGTAGAGAAAACGTTAATATGTACCACGGGCGAAGCCGGGGCGGACCGCTAGTATAATATAAAAATGAATCGCAAAATGTGTTGGTAAGCGCATAACTCGAGAACAACTGAACCGATTTCGTTAATTCTTTTTTTATTACATTTCTTGAAGTACGAGGATGGTTCTTATGGAGAGAAAACGTAAAAATGTACCACGGGCGAAGCCGGGGCGGACCGCTAGTTTTATTATAAAATGAAATTTATTTGAAACAATTATTTAATCTACCGAGCCCACTGACAATGCTCGTTGTAATGTTTGACACATCAATGTAAATATCGTCGTTGGTAAATATGATTAATATTTTATAATCGCATCGTTGTATGAATAAATCCATTGCATTATCCCGTATTTACAAATACACAGATCAGTCAAATAGATTAAATTGATTAAAATAATTATCATGTAAATAGAACCGTTATTTATTAGGTCTAGGAACAAAAAATTGGAAATTACTTTCCCAGTTCCCTATTTTAATGTCAATTCTGTGTTGGCAATGCCATCTCGGCTTTTATCGCGTGTAATTACATCAATTATTTATGATATTGCCAATGCTATTTAACTTAGGAATTCCATGTATTATTAATTTTTTAATAACACATACATTCAATAATATAAGTTATTCCACATAACTACATTATTGCTAAAGAATACGTGTAGGCGCGAAGGTTCATATTTCTTTTGAATTACTATCGTAATTTGTTAAAAAAAATGCTCTATTAGTAAATTTTAATAATATTATGTAGGTATGTTTAAAAGAAAATTATTGTGATAAATACTAAGTATATTAATTAATTTCTTCAGTAATTTTTATTCTTGTATAACGATAAATTTCCAGAAAGGTCAGTACTGTAAATTGTAGAATTTAATTTACTTATAAGTACTCTACGAAAAAACATACAAAAAAACAAAATATAAATGTAAATGATTTAAAACGTTGGGTAAGTAAAGTAACCTGTATTTTTAATAGATATGAGAAGTCTTACCTCAAATTGGTGAGGTTCAAAGTTTCCATTGCTCTGATCTTTTTGCCAAACGATCTCCAGAGTTTCACACAGAGCGGTGTGAGTGTGGTGAACCAGAATATTCCCAAAAGTACGCCACAAAACCACCAGCCGTGCTGAAAAAAATAACATTCAATTTCTATAGACGTTTTATTAATTATATTATATACCTACTCCCATATAAAATCAAATTTAAAATATATACACAATGATATTACAAGTAGAAAGGTGTAGATAGGTTATACCTAAGCACTCCGAGAGTGGCACGTCAAGATGTGGCTAATTAGCCACATTCTACTTCGGTTGCCTCTTTTTTGCTGACGATAGTTAATATTATACTAATCGTGTGTGAAAATCGAATGCTGTGTCGAACAGTTGGTGACCTATCTACGCCTTTTTACCCAAAACATCATTGCAAATACACATAATATAACAATCATGCTTAATTAATAAATATATTAATTTGGAAATGAAGGGTAAAGGATATAAAACACAATTTATTCCCGTGCGTGGTCACCAGCACTTGACCCTTAACTCTTTGGTTAAGTGTTCGCACCTTTGGGGTGAAATAATATAATTTATTAAGCGTGTTTTAAAACCTTTGGTTATCGTAGTACCTATATTAGAGTAGAAAATTAACAGTGCAAAAGGTAGTGTTGAGTCATTAGGTAATTATTATTATTAACTTACGCAGTGGCTTAACTCTGTTTGGTATCATGTTGCTCTATATAGAGCTTTCTTTTTTCAGGTAATGCTTACGAAAATTTATGAATATATAATTTGGGAGAATTAATAGTTAAATAATAAAATAGTAATATAATAAAAAGGAGAGAATATAATATTCCCTTTGTTTCTTTATATGAATTAACCTTTGATAGAAGTTGCTTTATATTTTACTCTTGCATGATGCTACACTATACATATACTATTGTATACTTTTATGATATAGTATTATAAATACACATTGGATTGATTGTCGTTGCAGAAAGTTCTAATATAAATTACTTCTATAAAATTTAGTAATTTGTTACCAACTGAATGCCACACAATTTATTACAATCACTACGCAACGAAAGTTACAGATTTAGTAAAGTTAAGTGAAAATCATCAATTACTCTTGACACGTTCATCTAAGGACCTATATTATTAGGATATTGACATCAATATTAATTAAATGCCACGTTCAAAATAATATAAGAAACTGTTTATCAATAAGTTTTGTAACTTTCCAATTTGTCATATACCTAGGTTGCTGGTGGTGTAATTTATTAATAACGAATTAATAGTAATGTCGTCGTTGGCCTATTTGATCTGTAGTAAATCATAATATATGCAGTTACATTTAAATTTCGAAAATTTTAATTTATTAGTGTTGCAATTTTCCTAATCAGTCATGATTTAGGGCAGCGTCGTTCGTGGCTATAGAGCCCGATTCTGGAGCGACAATAACGCCGACATGTCTTACACTTATATTATGATGATGATGTGGAAGGTGATAAATTGTTTAAACCTGGTATATATTTGGTGCACTAAAACGAATCATTTTCGCTCTGCTCTATCTTTCCCTGGAATTGCGTCCTAATTTCTTATCGTATGTAATGCGTATTTTTAATTTTCATAAATTCAAAATAGAGAAAAATTGCAAATTATTACTGTATACAAACACAGAGAAAAATAGACAGAGTATTTACTATTTACTGTATGTATGTCTGTAGTTCAAAGTATAAAGAAAACGAAATTCAATCCTTAGAAAAACATCAGGGCTACTTTTTCATGATATCCAAATTATATATAAAAAATACACTTAAAACCACACCTATAATCATATGGTATACCACTTCACCAATAAAACAACATATTCAGGACTATATTATGTATAAAATATCTACCTGTAACTATAGTTATATTTCGCCGGGCTCAATGGCGTGCCATGACTGAGGCCTATGTCCAGCAGTGGACAAGCATGGGCTGATAATGATGATGATGATGATGATGATAGTCATATACTCACCAAAGAAGCAACATATTTAGTACACAGCAGGGACCGTACAGCGGAATACACGGTGAAGAGCGGTCTACATCTTCCCGCATGTTTCCCCGCGGAGGTGAGCACGTGTGTCCGCCAGCCGGCCGTGTGCGACACCAGCCGCGATACGAACGTCGCCGCTTTCTGTGAACGGTCTTGGTGTTTTGGACGATGCGATGGAGGTAGTTCTTGTATTGTAGTATGCTTTAATTTTTGGAACGAAATTCGGAGTTTTTGGACAATGAAGGTGGTTCTTGTATTGTATGATTTTTAGGACGAAGCTCCTTATCGCGCGGTAAAAATCCTCACGACACTTTGCTCTGTGCGTGGCGCTCTCCAAAAATATAGCATTCCGTCACTTATTTATTTTGTTAATTTACTCCTAAATATTGTTAATTTGTTTTATTATATATACCTCCTACTTATTTCATAACGAAAGGAACATCGTTCCAATCAGGTGTCCCATTTTTTGTTCACAGGAACGATCAGGATATTGGACGATGAAAATATAGAGCTGTAATATGTACCTTAATATACTATTCAGATATAGTTACTAAAATATAAATGCAGAAAAGTATAATATGATTTAATATGTATGTAAACTATAATGCAAACATAGATACATATAATTCTCCACATGATAGATTCAACCAAATTATGTAGTCGCGTTCTTTTTACTATAGGTATTAGGTACTCTATCTGTTTAGTTTAAAAGGAAAAGTGTTCTGCGGAGCTTAGGTAATTATTTTACGGATCGGTAAATTCCGGGAAGTGATACCCTATAGCCTGAAACTATAAATGAATCAAAAGGTCAACAGTGGATATTCGAAAGTATTTTTAGATTTACATAAAGGTATCTGAACTAATTTTTTACTGTACATACAGTAAGGGATTCAAAAGATAATTTTAAAATAACCACTAAATATTGTTTTACATAACAAATATAATATTAAGTACCTAGGTACTCAGGAGACAGATTTTAATTTGTATACTATTGTAGTAACGAGTATTAACGTGGTACAATGTTTTTTAATTCCAAAAGTATTAATAAAAGCGATCCACTCAACGCGATTCATATCAATAACGCAGTAACAAAATGTGGTTAAATAAATCACGGTTAAAATTTGATATAATTTAGCTCTATTCGAGAGTGGACCACAAAAATGTCGTTTCAACTGCGAATAATAGTCGGCACGTATGAGCTTAATTACTTTGGCAGTGCTATCTCTGTTTATTGTATGAGGGAAAGAGAATGCAGTTCCTGCATTTGTGATACGGAATTTTGTTCTTTTAGAAACGCTAAGTTGGAAATTACATGACGAAAATACGGGTAAAATGTGCCGTTATTTTCTGGGTCTATTATTGTGATTTATAAACTTTATTTTGTTATTGTTGAGTTTGTGAAAAAATTCTTGGAATGGTACTTACGTTAGTTTTTGATTATTTTGTAGATACATTAAAGCTTACAATATCATATTGTTATGAATCGATTGGTGAATTAAAGATGTTTCTATTCATTTTATAAAGTTATGTGTTTTCAATAGCTTTTATATTATGATTTATCATTTATGACCTAGACTGAAATAACACTTTCGGTCCGTGCAGTCGGTATGTGTCTGTTTTTGTTTTAAAAGGCTAAAATTGAAATGGATATATGTAGGTACTTGGGCAGCAAGCCATTCAAACACACAGTTTCTATTTGCTTTAAATTGGAACCCTTCAAATTCACAACCCTCAAAAACTATTTTTGCAGTTCTAAACCAATATTATTTTTAAACTCCTTTATGATATATCTGAGCATAGCTCCCACGAACAAATTTTGCTTGTGTTTTTTTTAAATCAAGTTTTTATAGTTCCTTTTATTTTCCCTGGAAGATAACTTAACTATTTTTAAATATCCGTTCTGTGCGCCGCGACAACCGGATCTTAGTAAAGTTTGTTTTATTACCCTGGTTTTCCGTTTGCATCGCTCTTTTTAAAGTTAAGTCGTTTCTCACCATGCTTCTTGTATAATAACAAAAGTAAATTCATTTATATGACACATAATGCACGATTCATTGTCTCTTTTTTTAATTTTATATTAGGTTAAATGAGTTATTTTTCTGTTGATCAGGAATGTAATAGATTCGGAACGTACAGAAATTGAATATACCAAAATCTCATTCTAAATTCTAAAATATGTTTGTATCGTAGTGCGAAAAAATATAAAGACTAATACCTAGTCTAATGATATTTTCGAATCAATATGTATAAAGAAACATAATAGGTATAAAAAGGGGTGAAATTTTACATGTTTCTTATTAGTTCTTAAATTTTATATGACCTTATGAACTTATCAGTTTTATGAATTGCTTACCGACTATTAAAATTCGCATTCGCATACCTTCTGAGCAATAACATCCCCTTGGTTATTGATATAAAACTGGGCTGTATGGATGTGGCTTAGTGATATATTTAATTTTCTTCTAAACGGTATCAATTGTAACTCCAACTCAGTGAGTCTGAACACTAAGTTGGCTCGCAGTTGTTCCAGTGGTTTTATATTCGCGGTGTGTAATTTTTGGGTTCTTGAAGCTGAAAGAAAACGCTTTGTTGTTGATTACAACGTTTGTGTTGCCGACTGAGAATACATGTTAGATGTGTTCAAGTCAGCCATAGCAAACGGAAATGTTTACAAGACGTAGTTTTTGATAAAACCAAACAGTAATGCGTGATAGGTAACTTAAATTTTCTTTGATCCTTGTAATATAGGTATGGTAATATAGTTCGGAAAGTCATTCGGATTCATACGGCTTAAAATAAAGTTTATATACCTATAGATAAATAATGACTGTACCAAAACTCTATATAGGTTCATGACTTATAATTTTCATGTAATTTTCAGTCATTTAGAGTGGAATCTGACCTGTGTTATTCTCACAATAAAAATAAATCAACAACACCTCTCAAGCAAATGCATATATCTACCTCAAATACGCTATAATCGTAAAAAGTTCCCTATTATTACCATTTTTTTTTATTTACCTAATGTTTCCAACCTTCCCGCAGTGGACAAGTCGGTGACTTGAGCCGCTACGTTTTCCAACTGGTCCAGTAGTGAAGGCAAATCCTTCCCTACGACAGGTCCGTCGTATTCTAACCTTGAACAAGTAAGAGTTTTTCTTTATGAAATTACTGGGTAACTATTTAAATGTCGAATAATAAAAAATATCAAATAAAATGAAAATGTACCTAGTTAACTACTGAATTTTGTAAGTTAGGTAATGAAGATTAAAAGTTTAAGCCACATATTTAATTATTGTAGAAGAAAAATTAAATTTTAAATTACAACTGACAAACACACCGATCATGAATTTTGCTATAATATCTATACAGGCAGAGAAATTTCTTTCTATAAACTATAGAAACGAGCATAATATTATTAATGCCCTTATTCTTAACTCAAGACCCCAATATAACATACCTGTATTTGGTCATATTAACATCGGATATAACAAGTATATCGTGCAATAACCGATTAAAGTTAGTCGATATCGTCTTCAAGAAGCCGACATCGATAGAAGCGGATAATCTGTCCAAATCTACTTGCAGCTCCTCCCACTCGAAGTATGACGTCTCTTTGTTAACGTCTAACATTTTGTCTAGTTGAAATACTACGTACGCGGGATGATTTTTTTCGCAATCCCTGTAATATATTTTTTTTATATTTATGACCTCGATGTTTTAATATATGAAGATAGTTTATGAGATACATTTGTCATTAAAATTGTCTATAATTTGAGAAAATTTTCAATATTTTTTTAACATTAAAATATAATTTATAAGTTAGGAACACTTTCATCAATATACTATATTGTGAAATTTCACCTATTTATACTTTGAATAAACATTGTTTGCTTCATGAAAGCGAATAAATTAAATTGTATCTGTATAAAAAAACAAAGTTCAAAAGTCAAACACATAACCGTTAACTGATAAAATCACAAACCACAATAACTGACCTCAAAACATCCCTGACGGAGACCTCAATCGTGACATTTTCTAGTTCACGCAGTAGCACATCGAAAATACCCTCATTATGTGGCAAAAGAGGTGAGGGTCGGTCCAACAGTGAGGACAGAGTGCTATACTGCGGGGAGTCCCATAACGCATGACATATGAATACCTGAGAATTTTTGATGGACCTTTTGACCGGAACGTATTACATATTTCGTACACGTAGTGTAGAGTTTTTGTGGTTGGGTATAAGAGAGACTTTAATACTCTATGTAGTAAACTGTATTGTACGTTTAGTAACGATTGCTCAATATAACAAATAACAAATCGATTGTATCTTAAAATTTTAAATAATTTTAGATATTGTTAAATTTATCATGAGATACATAAGTACTTACATATAAATATGTTTTGATATTCTAATATTTATGTAATAACATTTCAATTACGTTTAATCATTCAAATACAGAAAACACCATTAACAAAAGGAAATAGAAGCAATTTTCGTACTCAGCACATTATCATTATCTCACCAAATATTCACCTAAATTAGACGCCAAAAGAATATTGAATAAACATTTTTCGGAAATAAAAAGCATAACTTTACCTCAGCGTGTCCTGCGATAAGGAATGTGGCGGATATCACGCACCATAAAACAAGGGAAACGAAGCACAGCCACAATGAAGATCTGTAAATGTCATTTGAATTATATCAAGACTTTCCAAATGTGTCTCTTTTCGTTTTTTTCCTCTAATAATAATTTTTTCTTGCGTTAGAGAAGTGAATGGACGCCTAATTTCATTTTTTCGTAATGATAAAGGTTAGTTATAGACACAGATATGTACATAGATATGTAGAAATATAACATAAAAAAATTCCATCGTTGATTCGAAACTTTAAAATCAATCAAACCACACTACACCACAGATATAATATAACTATACTAATTATACGAAAATAAATTCGCCTGACAAAAACCGTAGCAAATATTATTTTCTATGTAACAACTAAACACATGCAAAAGCCAGCTGCTACAAGCACATACACAAACTTTGAATTAAAAAAGAAAACAACATAACGCGCGTAATTTAAATTTAGAATTCAATAATGCATAGACATTATTTTAGGTTTATCGCTGTATAATCTATATCACAGACAATAAATATCAATGAACATTTAAAAAATGTGACGATGACTTTTCTTTACTTTTTTAATTAAAAAATATAAGTACAATAATTATTATAAAATTGCCACTTACATTTGCAATGTTCTCTTTGCATGGATTTTTGCGTTGCCACAACCACAAAGCAAAGCAAGGAATATGAGGACCATTACAAAACCGAAAGCTACAGTGCATGCTGAAATTAATCAAGAACTATGTATTCAAATCTTACAATTGAAAACGTAATAATATTAATTATTAATATGGTATTTTCCAATGTATCTTCTGTATTATTATAATATTTAAATCAGTTTACTGGTTAGTGCGTAATGCATTAACATACAATATTTTTTGCACTAATATAGGTAGGTATATATGCATTTTTTAATAAGGCGTTTTATTAAGTGTTAATTGTATGTTAACGATTTATTTATTTATTTATTTATACTCTTTATTGTGCTGCCAAAATACATACAATACAAACAAAACTTATTCTAAAAGAAAAACAGCACAGAAGGCGGCCTTATCACTCAAGAGTGATCTCTTCCAGGCAACCAACTGATAGAAGGATAAATAATAAACTAGAAATAGGAGGTAGGTTGGTAGAAAGTATACGCAAAGATAAATAAATAATAATGTTATACAAAGATAATAAAAATATTATTTAATAAAGATTATAAACTAAATACTATAAAATAAAACATACATAAAAAAATAAACATATCATATGTAAAATATATATATATGTACATACATATTATAAATACATATACAATAATACATATAAAATAATAAAAGACAAAGAACAAGGAGTCATTAGAGAAATAATATACATACATATAATAATACATATTATAATGAGCTAAATATGCTATACCGAGTCAAAAGCCAGATTTGAGTAATGATTTCGGACGAGATTTTTAAAACAAGTTAGGGATTGAGCTTGTCTGATGTTTATCGGCAGTTCATTCCAGAGGTTTATGGCAGTGACTGTAAAGGAATTACCAAAGAAATGTGTTCGATGAAAAGGAGTAGACAGAACAAGCCTATCGACCGAACGAAGAGAATAGCTTTCACAATGCAGGAAGTTAAATTTCATTTTGAGATAGGAGGGGGTCTTGGGGTCAAAAAGGATACGATACAGGAGAAGCAAATAATGCACATTCCGGCGAAGACGAATTGGGAGCCACTTGAGTTTCTTGCGGAAAGAGGAGACGTGGTCGTATTTACGGAGACCAAATACGAACCGAATACCGATTATTAGGTACACATTAAATTTTTTATGACAGCATTGTGATATGCGGTATTTGAAATTATATAAGTAAGTAATTAGGTATGGTAATGTATAATTTAATACGATTGTCTCATTTTAAAACGTTGACACCATCCAATAATTTATTAAATTATTAATGATTGGTAATAATTAATGTTTTATTTTTTCTTACCCAACATTAAAACCCATCTCCAATAATCATATCTTTCTAATCTCTCCAATCCACGCTCCAATTTTCTTGACAAACTGTGCAATCCAGATGTTAAATGTCGAACTATATTTTTTAATATTTTTGCTGAATTATGAACCATAAGGCGTCGTATTTCAATATCTCGAATAACATCTGAAATAATTAAATTTGAAACAGGACCGCACGGTATGAAAAATTAGCTTTTTAAATTTTTAATTATTTTTTTTAATTCCACCCACATCGCCATTTTTTCCAGCCAGCTTCATTTTTTTTTAATTTCTCTTCGGTCAGTTGTGACAGAAAATAATGGTTGCCATTCATGAGTCTTAAATTATAAATAGACTCATTTCAAAAATGTTATTAATAAGTACTAAATTAATTTTATATTACAATATAGTTAGTTGACTATAAACTGGTGTTCCTGTTATAAACTCCATACTTTTTGTAAGTATTCAAGTTAATAGACACAGAGAACTTGCTGTATTATATCAGATTATATCTACCTAATACTGATAAGCTAAGTGCCTTTCTAAAAGTCCTAATGAGAAAAGTGCTTTACTTTCATAGTACTAGACGGCGTATAGTTTTAAACATTGGATATGTTTTTATTTTATTTTAGGCTGGTTGCACAGCTTGACCGACCATCAGTGCGTACGTCAGTCGCGCTTGTCATATGTATGGAAATTCATAAAACCGTTCATAGCTAGACCGACCATACGCACGCGTATTGTCATGCGCATTAGTGTCATAGTCATACAATTGTTGATGCGTATCGTCAGGACCGACGGTACGCACTGACGGTCGTTCAAGCTCTGCAACCAGCCTTATTGTTACATTGTAATACATATAAGGTAAAGAACTAGTTTTGAAAGACACAATAACATTGAAGTGAAATAATACTAAAACGTAATATTTAGCAATGTAATGAGTTTAATAGCAGAACGTGACAAGGGCTACCTCAATAATTACGCAAAGCCCTTTATTTTGACATACTTTATGTTAATAATTCTTGACATGTAGTTATGCAATATGTAGATATATCTTAAAATAACAATTTCTTTACTCTCGCGTTGTAATATCTGCCTAGTAGTTACAGATATAAAAAATATAGAAACGAAGACACATTGATATTCTTTAACTATAACCCATTGAGCCCCGAGCGGCCCGAACGGACCATGACACAATAGATTTTCTATTGTGTCTGTGATTCCGGGGGCTGAGTTAATTATAACTGTGTGTTCTACAGAACTTAATTATTGTAACTCGTTAAATCACTATCCTCATAAACAAATAATTACCGTCTCGAACGCTTTCCGTCTGTGAGAGTATCGCGGAAGGTAAAGTTTCAAACTCCTGTCTCGCCTGCGCTATCGCTTGTGTCAAGTTTTCTACGCCGAGCGTTCTAAGCTCCAATAATTGAGGCTCTTGTAGTATCTGTGGAAGAGTTAACTATGCGTTACTTGTAGTAGACTAGAGAAACATCGTAAATTGAGTGTCAGCTTCTAGCACGACTTCCTTCTTTATACTATGGTATAACTAAACTGTTGAAAACTATGGAAAGTTATGGAAAAGGAGCGAATTAGGTGTCATGCGACAGTGGTATAGGACTTGGTACGTTAATATAATCTTATCAGTAAACACACTTGCAAAAAACAAAGGTTAAGTATAATTATCGGAGATACAGGATATTCAATAAAGTTTAGATCGTTATTTCAGCCCCTTTTACATTATAAGATATGCTACACTATATTATGTTACTTTCAAAACATGAATTTAAACTTTCTAGGATATATTGTGTTCTCAAAGTTTGTTCAAACACCTTAAAATAGTTCAATCACAAACCGAAGAGTATTATTGTTATAGTACCTAAGTACTTATTATATTCATGTTATATAACTAAAACTCGGAAAATATTATTCTAGTTAAAAAGACCTTGACGCAGTATAAATCCATGATTTTATTGACTGAGTGAGTCTTGAGAGATTAGGAACATGTTATCTGAATTCTAACATGTTTTATAAGCCGTAAGATTTACCACAATTGCTCTAAACTTAATACAATTACTGAACCAATGAAAGCCCACAAAATGGCGCGTTAGTTTAATCTGGGCTTAGCACGATTCTGTCTGTTAAATTCAATTTGACAGTTATCTTTCATACCGAAGCAAAATATTTAAAATTGGATCATGTTCCATTACTTTTCTTAATTCCAAAAGTAAACAAAAATATTGAAATTTGAATTTGTATCATTACAAATATCCCTCATTAATATAATTTTTGGTGCCATTATACATTACGTACACACGTTTACCCGGGCTTCTAATATAGTTATCTGTAAGCCTAATTGAATTAAAGTATCGAATAACTACCTAACTATAGGGATAATCTTTACCGAATCAAACTGCATCTGTAGTTTCAACGTGTTGGTGTTGATCGTATCACAAAGGGGCGCATCCTTGCTGGAGCAGAGTTTCTTCAGATTGTCTATTTGTCGCTTCAGCTCCTGTATCCTGTCCGCGGCCATTGCGGCTAGCGTCCTCGCCTTCATTGTGTAGTTCCGTAGGGACGTTATTTTTGTCGATATTTCTTTGCTTTCTGGAAGGTTACGTTCAATTTATTTCTCATAATGTAAAATTGTTGTCTCTAATTAAGTTTGTGTAATTGTATTATCAATTGGAACATGTAGGATGTTAATTTTTTTGGTACATAGATATTATAGAAGATGTAGTTACGATGTGTTCTTGTATGTATGAATCTACTGTAATTATCCTTACTACTTAATATATTCAGGCAACCACGGTTTGAATAGGACATATTTTATGTTAAAAAGTAAAATATATGATTATACTTTGTTCTAATACAAACTGTTGTACCTATCACAATATCCATTAAAGAATCCAGAACGAAATCGATGCCGCTCTCTGATGAAATCGCTTGTTGTATGGGATCTCCCAATAGAGTGTCCACGTCTGAAAATAATTAAGATTAAATTTATTTATTCTTAATCTATACTAATATTATAAAGCTGAAGAGTTTGTTTGTTTGTTTGTATGTTTGTTTGTTTGTTTGTTTGAACGCGCTAATCTCGGGAACTACTGGTCCGATTTGAAAAATTCTTTCACTGTTATATAGCCCATTTATCGAGGAAGGTTATAGGCTATGTGTCGTCACGCTACGACCAACAGGGGTGGAGCCACGGGGGTGAAACCGCGCGCAGCAGCTAGTATTTAAATATTTGTACTTAGTACTATTGGCAAACATTTTGAAATGCAAGAAGAAGATGAGAACATCATTCAATTGGTAAATGGTTATCGGATGTGAAAATACGTCGTCTTACAATTTTAACAAAGAATTTCGTTTTCGTCTATTGTTGTATATTTTTACTGTTATTTTGTAGGTGGTTTGTTATACGGTTTGTTGTAGTGTCGTGTATATAATTTTGGTTATCTATAATTAATTCAGAGGTTTGAGATTTATACAAGAAGTTTTTTGAATCGATTTTTAACCATTTATTTTACATACAAAAATGCTACTCACGTTTCAAATCATTCCTATAAGCATACAGCACCATGTCAATCGGTGGTACCAGACCCTGATGCAGCTCCCTGGCTGCTGCCGAAAGCCATGCAGCAATGTCAGCACATGCACAACTAACTACGTTCCGACTATCTGATGCAGCTATTCTAGATTGTTCGCTGCTGAGCACCATGCCTGATATGAGAGATCTGAAAATATTTATTATTACTCTAGATAAGTCCAAAGAAGATGGTATTACCTTGAATAATAGATAGCTTGTATGGAAATAATAAGCGTAAATTCAATGTTCGCCTCAAAATTTAAAAATTAAAAGTTGTTCCTTACTCTTTCGACATATCGAAATGAACGTAATTAGCTGTATAATCACCATTATTTTGCAATATCTGTAATTTTTTTGACTATTTTTTTTAAATATTCAGTTTAAATTGGCACATAAACAATGCATAAAATTGCGGTCATGACGATTAAGTGAAAGAATTTTATGTCGGAGCAAAATGTGCAAAATCAAATTAACAGGGTTTGACCTACTGCCCGTTGATTGCAAGGGTTGTCACTAAGAGGGTTCCCTTTAATGGTTTGCGTTTCAATGAATTTCACCTGCGGTCCAATCGCGTTAAAAGCTCTCAATCGGATCGAAGGTAAAGTGCCGCTTTCGGTGTGTTGAATTCGCTTTGTATTGTAAAGTAAAGCGTATGTGTCAACGATTTTTGGTAGCCCTATTGTGAAAAAAAATTCTAACGAGAAAAAATTTTTGCTAATAAATATAAATTGTTTTATTTAAAAAAAATGCAGGGGCACAAATGTATGAAATAAGGAAATAAAGTCTATTCCTTCTCTTAGCGAGTTGTTATAAAATTTATTAAAATTTTATGTTTTTACTGCGTTTCTGTTAGTGTGGTATAATTTAATAAAATATCTATGTTTTTATGCATTCTAGTGAAAAAATTAATGGTTACAATAATTATTTATGAATGCAAATGTACAATGTCCAAATCACGAATATACGTCTACCATTTTAATGAAAAAATAAATACATTTTATATATACAGTATATGCGTTAACAGCCTAATAATTCTAGGAAGACGATAATTTAACAAGTTTTTACAAAGTTTTAATTGCCCCATTTGTTGTATGTAGTTTTGCCCGGAAATAATGTATTATGTTTCACAAAATACAACAACACCTTGACAAAGTACCTTAATAAGAATTGGCCGCGTTGTGATTAAAAAAAAGTTGCTTAATAAGCATAATATCGTTTTAAGATTTTTTTTTTATAGATAGATTAATACGTTTCCTTACATTCGTTTATGATTGTAACCTAAAAATGTACCAACTATATTCGGGACAAAAACTGATTAGCTTTTGTCCAAATGCTTGAAAATGAAATCACTTCCTTAGTTCTGTAGGGGAAGGAAGCATTGGATGTATAATTTTTCAAAGGCCTTTTGCATACCAATTTTTTAATATCCAGTGACATCGTACCACTAAAAAGTTCCTCTATTTTTTACATTATATATTTATTACCTATTTATTAATTTATTTATAACCTTTCAACAAAAACCACAGCAAGCATAGTTATAATGAGACTAATATTATTTATATATATTTAGTACAATCATGCGCTATGGAAAACTCCCATACATTTAAACAATTTATTTATTATAAAGATAAGTCTAAAATAAAAAGTGGTAGGGAAGTCCTGAAGAATCCATAGCCTAAAGAAAATGTTAAAGCTATTAATACCATTCCAAGTTCCATTCACAAAGTACTTACCCACACAACAAAACAACCAGGAAGGTCACGATCACCAGACTCTTATCATTGCAGTCTGGTTCAGCGTCAGGGAACAGGGCGCCAGATTCCAGTTCATCCTCACGGTTGGTGCTCGACAGCAGGGATAGCAGACCCAGGATCAGAAGGTACATGGGTATGACTAGCGCGAAACACGCGAAGATGATGACGAAGGCTAGGAATGTTGACTCCATTTTGATTGACTGCGTAATAGTGTACGTTTAGAATTGAATTAAATCTATAAGCTGCATCGATGATAAAGGGGAATAGCTTGTCATAAAATATTGATTGATTTTCAGATATTTTTTTAATTCATAACATGAATGTGAGCTGTGTCTTTTTCTAGTTATACATTCAATACTCGATGGTGTAAAATAAAACGTATAGGTATATATTATGTCCAAATGCTTACATTTTTCAGATACGGTATCACTTAATAACTATAAAATAATAAATAAGTATAATTAGGTATATTCAAGCGCTTTTTTCAGTTACAACATTTGTTTCGATTTCCTTATATTTATTTTAAATAATAACTAAGTGATTTGATATATTATTATCTACTGAACATCCACTATGTATTTATATTCATTGCTTCGATATGAAACAATTTCACAGATACTTAATAATTATAGTTAGGTACTTTATAATAAACATAATATATTAAAAACAATACGATCGATGAGGAAAACAAAAAAATGTTCTAACTTAAAAAAAATAACATACCTACATAAGGCATGTGTTTTGCTATTTAATAAAAAGGTAATTATTAATAATATTTTTTTGTAACGATGTGTTTGTGACAAAATATTTATAATGGAAACAAGATAATAATAAATGTGGAAGTTTTTTCAAGGTCTTAACAATATCCTAGTTTTGATTCAAGTTTAATCGACTAGCTTGTTGTTATTATCAAAAATATTATGTTCATATAATTACCTCCGTATAATATCCGTATTTATCCAGCTAATAAACGTGAATAGCAGTTAAACCCGAGGGCTTAAAAATTGACGTTTATCAATACTATTTTAACAATATATTATAGTATCGTAAAATTGGACGCAAAATATGGTTCTACAGTTTTTTAAATGTTGATATGCTCATTCTGAATTAAAAACAATCTAATTAGATTACGCTTCTATATTACCTGCATACATTCTATATACATTACCTAATTATCTACATGCATAAATTAATGCGATAAATTAATCTGGATTGAAATTTAGGCTGTTTTTACGCAGAACTTCCGTGGCAGGCATACTTATTTATGTTTGTTTGGTTAAATGCGCGTATCCCAGAAACTACTGGCTCATATTCAAATATCTGTTTTGAGTTATATTAGATACTTATATATTACTAAATAGTTACAACAAAAACAATGACGGCCTACACGACGCTACGACTAATTAAAGTAGAACAACAATGTAAAAATGTTGCAAGTTAAAATTAAGGCGAAGGGTCAGCTAGTAATAGATAAAGAAGATATAAAATCTTCAGCAGTACTTAAGCGTTCCATTAATTATGCTAAGGAGTGTCCGACACAAATAGATGTCTGAAACAAGTGCCGAATTATGTTTATTCGGTCATTACTATAATGAAAACACATCCAAAGCAGTCGCCAGCTTTATTTATGATTGTAAATGACCAATTACATTTGTTTGTATTCTGACGAAAGAAATAATTTATACGTAAATTTTATAAGTCTATAACATATATTTTAAGCTATTCTACAGTATTTAGAATGCATCTAACCGTTATTTTAATGATTGTGGGCACAGAATTGAAGTTTGAACATCGTATCTTTTTCTTACAAAGCTGAAGAGTCTGTTTATTTGAATGCGCTAATCTCAGCTATAATCAACTACCAGTCCGATTTGAAAAAATCTTTCGGTGTTAGATAGCCCATTTATCGAGGAAGACTATAAGCTATATCATCACACTAAGACAATCAGAGAGGAGCGGAGCAATGCGGGTAAAACCGCGAGGCACAGCTAGTAAAAAATAAACGTAGGTACATTCATCATGTCACAGTATTTAAAAATATTGGTCAGAACTGTGCACCTGTATCACATTTCACGTTATCAGATTGTCGTAATTTAATTTATTATAAACAAAATTCCGTGATAAATATTTATTCATATATTCGCAAAACATATGGAAACAGCAAAACGCGGTCAAGGTTGTTCCGAGGCTTAATACAGTTTTGGTTATAACAATGTTGTTATCAGTAATCTTATTCATTTTTCAATTATGCCTTGACTTTTAAGGTTTCGAATAAGACAATTAAATTAATATGGGCTAATGGTATTACGTGTATTGTCTAAGACAAAAGAGATAACAGTCAGCTGTATATCATTGTATGTAATTATATTTAATGCAAGGACCATTGTTGTGAGCAAGCTTTTAGAAGTTGGTGTTTAACAATTTTACAATGTAATATTGCTTGAAAGCAGCTTTAAGCAAACCTATTTATAACTTAAATGTATTTATTTTTAAACTGTTATTTATTATAAATTTATAATTTTGTAATGTAATGTAATGTTATTTATTATTTTTTAATTGTTATTTATTTTTAAAAAGGTCTTCAACGAGTGGATGAAATCGTCGTTGGCCCTTTTTATGATATTATTTGATATTATAAATTTATAATTATTGCATTCGAGAATTGAACTTACATGCACGAAAAATTTCGATCACGTGGATTCAAACCCGTCTTTCGTCATTCCAGGTTCGTATCCCGCCTCGTGATAGGTTTTTTACCAATTCTTAAAAATTCATATTTGTAAAGCATTTGAATACTATATTATTAAAACTAAAAAATCGAGTATCGCGTATTATTATTCTCAGGGCATGAAAAACCACTTCTAAACTAGCTACGTTACTTTCTCAAACAAGGCATCTAATTCCACTCCCAAACATAATTGGCTGGTAAGCTTCGAATGGACTGAACGTCCAATTTCGTATGAAACCTAGTTCAAATTTTCATCAGGTATAAGACTGAAATCGTGGCAATCAGTATCAACGTCACGTTGATCGATCCCTCAATCAAATTGTGAAATTAACCAATTAACTGCAGACCACAAGTCAATGACCGTCGTATCTATTGGGAGGCGAATCCGTGAATAATGCTTGTATGATCTATGGAACTGTTTGGTACTTTTATTATTATACTTTTTTTATTGTAAATACCCAGAATTGTATGAAATGTACGTTTCTAAACGTTCCTAAAATATTATTAAAAACATAGAGTATCCGTTTTGATACCATTTCCCTACGTAATTAATATTTACCTATTTGGTTCTCAATTGCTGTGGATGTGAAATAACATATTATATTATTATTTATTAAACTATTAAGGTATTTTAAGTTTTAATTTTAAAATTATCCAATATAAACAAAATAATACAATTCAGGGGCTGACGTCTCTACAACGTATTTTTTATATATAATCAAATTTTAAAACATAAGCTTTTAGCACTATCTTGAGCTAATATCGAATATCAGGAAGTGATCCTTTTAAAATGTCAATGTCAACTTCTGGCAAGGCATTATTGCCGCGTCTAGGTTTCCTATAAATAATCAAAATTATATCTATATCATTATTTTCTGCAAAATCATCTTATTATTATTGAAAAGTTCTTTAAAAGGAAACATGTTATTCATAACATACTCATACAAAAATATCTCTACAAAAACTTGTCATACACGACACGAATATATTACATTATTTCGATTGACAGTAAAAAGCTTTCCATAATGTAATCGATTTATTAACCTTGAATCGATGCAAAATATTATACTCATATATAAATGATATGTTGAATATTTCGCCTTGATTTAAATAAATTAATATTGAACAAAAACACAAGACAAGCACATCTGAGGACAAACTTTTCGATATATCTAGCGTCTGAATCAGTACAGCAAAAGTTTTCGTTCATTATAATCGTGTATTAAGTTTTTGTATCGTTGGAGGGAGAAAATAAAATTAATAGGACTTCAAAATGTTTTATAAACAAAGCATATTGTTTTTGTTAATTGTTGTATTCTGTGATAATACTCTTGCTAAAATTGCTCGTAAGTATTATGCATTTGTTTTTTGTTTATATTCATTATCGAATTGATTTATCGTTTCTATGATTTGCGAAATTTTTTATAAAAAACAAATGTATTAATTTTACCTATTTTTTATTAATTATTTAATTATTATTATTATGCTGCGATATGAAACCCCAAATTATAATTAATAATTAACCGCTATTATTTATACAATTTTAAAAGTTTTATGGTTTTGACGGATTTGAAAATTACAATATTTAACGAAAACAAAATTGAACGTTTACAAAAATAACATAATATATCATATTTTATAAATATATATTTACGCAGTGATTCCGATAACATAATATTATTATGGAACTTTTCGGTGTTAGAAAATGATGCATTCTATCATACACTTCTTGTAGCAGTAGAGAAAAGAAAAGCACTTCTTTATTTTTAAATCTAATAGTGAAAAGCAAAACAAATAAGACTACTATAATAATTTCGTATAATATCTTAACTTCCAATATCTCACATCAGATTTGTTACGAAATATTAACTCATTATTTATTATATCGCAATATGATTTCGAAGGCTTCGATTTTGCAATTTCATTGCTTATACTCAAAGATGGAATATGTATTGCATATTGAAAACTAGCTTTCCACCCGCGGCATCGCCCGCGCAGTCAAAGAAAAACCCGCATAGTTCCCGTTCCCGTTTGATTTCCGGGATAAAACCTATCCTATCCTTATCCTTTCTCGGGTATCAAAATATCTCTATAACAAATTTCATGCAAATTGGTTCAGTAGTTAAGGCGCGAGAGTTACTTTTGCATTTATAATATTAAGTATGGATGTACCACATGTTCGGCTTCATTATTAGTTTTTAGACTTAATTTTCTTATAACATAAAATACATTTTTGAATTAACGAATTTAGATAAGGCAAAACGTTTTAGCCCTAATTGAGGGTATCTAAATATTGAAGTATCGATAGAACCTAGCCAAAATGCGAACTTCCCAATTTTTCAATTATATTTTTGAATAGGTAGCTGAAATCCCCCAGCGCTTAGTAATCGAATTTAGTACCTACAACGATATTCGCCTTAAGGTTTATAATTTGTTTTACGAAAGCTTTCCCGATAATCACTATCCATTTATACAATGAAGATATTTTATTGAAATTAAAGCAACCAAAGCAGTTTAATTTGTAGAGTTTGTTAGTGTGTAGAGTTTTTTTAGTAAATTTAATTAGTAAATAAGTATCCACTTATGTCGATAAGTTATGTACGTTATGTATCTCAAACCTTGTTAAGCTTCGTTGTTTAGAAATCTGTAAGCTATTTCGATATCCACCTATATAATATAAAACAGTGGTAAGTGGTTTCCCTTAACTTTTTTACATTGTCCCTACAATGATATTATTCAAGACCTACCGCACTCAGTACATATTGAGATTTTAGAAGGTCTGTGGCAAGTTTATTGACCCTATTCTTATAGTACAGAGATTAGATACTACTTCAAGCATTTTAAAGATCATCGTATGACTGGGCTCGAAAGGCTCATCATTAATTTGACCATAAAAACGTTATTGAGTGAAAATATTTAATGCAAAACGAGTTAAATTATAATACTTTACGTTATTTGTCTCAATTATAAATAGGTAATTCAAATGTAAGAAAATACTTGGTTTATTGGGCTTAAGGTGTGCAATAAAGCACACTTAGAATTTATTGCAACCGCAAGGCCATTGTAGAATTGTAAACAATCGTATAACATCACTAAATGTCAATTTCAACTACATATTGGATCGTAAAATAATATATCATAGCTACTTACATGTAAAGAAAAAAAAAACAATAATATTTTTTGCATATTTTGTAACTGGTTAGGTAGCTTCGGCTATAATTACCAAGGAAATGAATTTTGATTCTGTGTTTGTCTAAAAAATAATATATTATTTTATAGCTTCCGGTTTGGATTTGTACTAGATATTCTAAACAATTTTTTGATAAATATAATCGTCAATTCGGTATTAGATTATCTAATTATTACATTCTCAACGCATAGGACCTAAATCTATATTTTTTCCATTAGAATATTGCTAATCATTCTGTTTGATACCAGAAAATAAATTTCAGCATTCAAATCTAAATTTATAATATTCATATACTTTTTAATTTCAGCCGATTATATCAAGCCATGTCCTGGTCTGAAGTCAGAATGTCTACAGAAAAATATTCAGGAGACAATCCCTTCGTTTGTAAAGGGAATCGCGGCTATAGGAATCAACTCTTCAGATCCTATGCACCAGGATAAAATAGAATTAGAGCTGCCCGGAGGTTTGAAAATCAATTTCAGAGATGGTGTCATGACTGGGCTCAAAAAATGCGTCGTGGAATCAGCTAGGTGTGTGTTCTGGTTATTTAGTGGCTGTAAGCTTCAAGCGTGCAATTTAGTCTTCTTAATTAATAAAAAAATATTAATTATTAATTAATATTAATTATTAATTAATACTAATTATTAATTAATATTAATTATTAATTCTTATTTGGATAGTTAATGTATTTTTTATAAGGAAATTCCGATTACTTAGTAGTACATAGTATAACCATTGCTAAATATGTGTTTAGCAATAAATTACGCTAAATTATCCAGGTTTAAATTTTATCCAGATAGGTGAATAATTTTGGGAACTAAATGCATTGTTTGATTAGTGGGCTCCCTAATCACACGTAACTACATAAATCGGTTTAGATTATTTGCAATATTGACTTTACTAGACAAATATTGTCATAATAATAGACTAGAGTAGATAATTTTTGAAACAAAATAAAATCGCAGTCGGATGAAACCCATTAGAAAAGGAGGCGAATATGATGAAAATAAAAGGAAAAATAAATTACGGTCAATCTGAGTTCGGGAAGTGGGAGGGGGGAGCTTTTAAGAGAAAAAAATGGTTTCTCTCGATTTCCGACAAAACTACAAGTCCTACGGAAAAAAATTCAATGGCAAAGTTGTAGGTAATAAAAAGTTCTACAACTTTTGTATTCACAATTTTTTCACATATCCTCAAAATTTAGGTGAAAAATTAAAAAAACCAAGTGTTTGGTCTTTTATTTTTATCTACTTCAAATTTTTTTTTCTACATACTCTCATTCGTAACCATCCTTTTACAGCTACGTCGACTTGGAAGCAAAACTTTCATTGAGATGTAATCTAACGATAAAAGGAAAATATACGGCCAAAGGAAGAGTTCTAATTGTAACAATAAATGGTGATGGAGATGCCAAAGTTAAAACTCGTAAGTAAATTAGTATATGCGTTTTGTCTGATTTAATAGAGCTATACAAATTGTACGAATGATTTAAGTTTGCTTCCGTAAAACAGCTTTTGGCATTAATTATGAACCGGAAGATTTTGAGCGAATTTAATTTATTGAAATAAAATAGCGATAGAGTTTAATTTATGTGTGTGACATGTATTTACGTACTTGTTCTATGATCATATTAAATTATTATTTCATTCAATGTGAAGATAACATGAAAACTTCCTATTGGTTCAATGTTTTACTGAATATGCGTGTCACACATCGAGATATATGTACACGTAGTACATATATCTCGATGGTGTCACATTGTCCTTTTGCCAACTTTATTTCGAAATGTATTCTTTAAACGTAGGATAACAATATAAATTGGACATCAAGAACATTTTGATCGTACGAAAATAATACTGTTTATTTAAACGTAAAACAAATTATAGAGCGTATTCATTATTTTATTACTAAGTAAACTTTATTTTATGTTTATTAATATGTAAAACAATTTCCTTATGTTTTCAGCTAACATTCATTTCGATTCGAAACTCATATTCGAAGATGTGACTCGAAACGGTGTTGTATACAGAGTGGTGAAAGATTACAAAGTAAAATATGAGTTCGGTGATAGAGTTTCCTTTGTATTCACAAACTTATTCAAAGGAAACAAAGAACTCAGTAAGTATTTGCTTTTTAGCGTTTAAATATTGCGTTTGAACTTTTCTAGAGATGATTTTAAAGTACTGATTTTATTGAAACAATAAACAAATGAAATTTTTAAAATAAAATAGAGATTTGTGTTAATGTAACAATTTTTTATTCAATGAATATTGAAGTATGCGAGTAGAGGTACCTTAAATTAAATTGTAAAAATTCAAGTAACATGTGAACCGGACCGGATTAAGATTTATCTGTGTTTTTGTTATTGTTAATACGTTGCTAATATACTTGACCATTTTAATAATGATGATTATTCCGTCCCATTGTTAAAATAATAAAAAAAATTATAATATAATTCAAAAAGTCGCGAGTCTCAGCTACTGTTATGAAAGCCGAACCTTGTAAGTTACATTACAACATTTTGTATTGCATCCATCTCATATAAGTATGTATAGTTTGAAAGTCAAGAGTTCATGCCAGATTGAGCAAAACAAACAAACGAAAATACATACTAATTAATTATTATTATTTATGTATTGTCAGTGGGCGTGTGAGAATAGTATCTTAATATGTTTGCGAAAGTGACGACATTTTTACAACCACTTAGCCGTTAACCCTGACCTAAATACACTAAAATTGCTCAATTAAGTAATGTTTTATCTAAATAAACAATGAAATACTGAGTTGGTGTTCAAATCACTTTAATGAATTGGCTATTTTCTACTTTATTCTGCATCAAGTGTACTTAGAAAATAGAAATGATACAATTTATCAGTATTTAGAAAAATCTGAAAATTAGTTTAAGTTTATTGCATTTAATTTTGACCCAAGTTTATTTATAAAATGTTTGTGTTTTGTTTGTACCTATGTATTGTTTCTTAATAAACGATTTTTATTTTTTTATTTATTTTATAAAATAGGGTCTGCTTTTTACTATCTTAACTAATTATAGTACTTATTTTCAATGCTATATTATTTTGACAAGATATTTAAATCATAACACTGTAATTTTTTCTATTAGGTGAAGCAGTGTTGGCGTTCTTGAACGAAAATTGGAAGCAAGTCGTCGAAGAATTTGGGAAGCCCGTCGTTGATACAATAATCAGATTAACCTTTGATAATATCAAACAGTTCTTTGAGCGTATTCCAAAAGATGAACTTATTGTAGATTAATTTTTGATTTTAATTTATAAATAAGGCTGTTTTCTTAGAGAATGTGTCAAAGCATTAGTAAGAAAATGTCTAAAATAGCTGTGATTAATTATATTAAGTAATTACCATTTAGTTTATAGATACTTTAAGGATGTGATGTATTAAAGTAAATTTGTTTATAAGATTGATTGGAGTAAATAAATTCAGTAAAATAAAAGTGTGTTATAGATAAAATTACCTGTAAAAATGAGTATGGGAATGTAAATTTGCCCCATACAATATCCTTGATAAGACCTGAGTAAAAATAATATGTTTTATAATATTATAATATTTACATTCTAATGTGGTTACTTTTAAAAATCTAAAATAAATATTACAAAGTAAAATATCTGTTTGTGAAAACATGACATTTTGAAATCACTTTTTCTAATTTCATCAAGTACTGTATACATTTAAATTTTTAGGATTTGTTTATACTCTTAATTTAGGATATTATGTCAAGAATATTTTGTTTCAAACATTAACAACTTTAACATTAATCTTAAAGATACTGCGGACTAATATTATAATACTGGTACGGTTAATTTCCTATTTGAAGGCTATTTTAGTAAATTGAAAACTACTTACCGACTGGAAAATCGAAAGGATATATCATCGCAAAAAACTGTGACATAAAACTAAAAGGGTGAAATCCCTCTTCAAGCTTGAATTTTGGTATCAAATAGGTTTGTGTCTGAGGCATACTAGTAAATTTTATTTTCGTTCTGTCCTCCTCTTCGAACCAATCTTCAGTGTAACTCGCTTTGATGTTATTTTCTGTCACAAGCACATCGAGAGTCACATTATAAGGCTCAGAGTATTCGTATTCCTTCAAAATATCTTTCGTTATTGGAATGATTTGTACCGAGTTCATTTCAATCGTGTCGATGTCAATGAAGGGCTCGTCTGAATATTCAGTGGAGGTCGACGGAGGCGTTGAAAATGTCTCCGATTCTTGCGTTGAAGTAGTCTTACGACCTGTTATGGAGTTTTTCAAATTGTTATACTTTTCTAACCACGTTTTAACAGCCAAGGAATTATTGTTTTGTAGAAAATCCCTCTTTCTCAACATTCCACCGTTTTCGATCTCCAATCGATGCGCGTTTTCCATGTCGTAATGAACCGGCGCGTTGACTTGTCGATTATCTCTGTATGTGGTCTCGTAACAATTATCCCACACCAAATGGGACGCGTTCGATGTGTTATTTCTATCTTTATTTTCATTTTTATTTTCTATTGGCGGCGTGGAATTTCCTTTACGAAATGAAGGGGAATTTTTTGCTACGTCTCCATCAGTTATTTCAACGTTCGTTTTTTCAATCGAGTAAATTGGTGAGATTGCTCGGAAATTTTCTTGTCGCGCTTCCAGCGTCTTGTCCGGGTCGGTGGGAGGAGCGACATCAAGATTGTATCCGGACGACACTGCGGGAGTCGTTTTTGAACTCGGCGCCGTTTCTCGCAAGGGAAAATCGGATTCGATCACGTCTTGTAACGTGTTTATCTCGTTCACTGGATTCGGAGCAGTTTGCGACATAACCCGACTTAGCAAGATTATGTAAATTATAGTGGATTTCATCTTTATGCCATATTTCACTTCTTACATCACTTCGCGACGTTTCATTACAACTATCGATGATGAACTAAGTTGTGGAGTAGGGCATTGAACAGGGTATTTGGAGCACTTAGCAGTCTGCCCGACGTCGCAGCACAATCGTATCATGTCGACTCCGCTGCCTTTACTGGATTATAGACAGAGTAATGAGAATGAAATGCTTCTCAAACGATTATTGTCAAAGGAAAAATTTTGTATGGAAATTCAATTTATCTTCATTTCGATGAGCATATAATTAAATATTGATGATAGAGCTTTTTTTAATATACAGGACTTTTTCAATAGATGCTAATTACTTAATAATTAACATCTATTTAAACTTGTGAACATTCTGAATAAACCTTAATAATTTATACACAAAAAATACAGTTTGTTTCTATATTCGTTTTTTTTTGTACCTATAGGTGTCACGACTTTTTCCTTAAACTTTTTCGACGTTCATCACCTTAACTACAACCTGATTTTCGTTTTGGAAATCGAAGCACATTTTAGCTCATTTAATTTTTACTTATGTCAATTAATATCAACAAGTTTATTTTTCTCTACCATAACTCTTAATTCCCTCGAATAATAATAATCGATCGAGAACAATCCAAAATCGTCAGTAGTTATATCTTCAAATAATAATAAATAAATAAAATAAAACAATGGACATTACCTATTCTATGTTAAGAAACCGCAGCGGATTTTATCGACAATTTCCGATATGACATAAATACATGGCCAACAATATGAAGTAACGGGGTAATTGAGTTACTATATACTTAAACCTAACTACTGAATACCATTCATTCTATTGACTATCTTAAATATTTATATTCCAATTTTTACAAGAAACAATTTGAATTATTCGTAAAAACTTAACCTTAGCCCTTCCTAAACATTTTCGAGAAGGTCGTAATCACCCCTCATGCACACAGTAATGTGACCTTAAGTGGAAAGGTGTCAAAAGGTTTAAAAGTGTATTTTCGTTTGCGGCTAAAATGAGGGCACGTGCCCGTTAAGAGCCGTATGTGTGTTATGTCAACATACTGTTTTCTTTCGGGTTGAGGTTTCCGAGATTTTTTAAGGTAAATTGACTGGCTAAAATCGGGTCAGCGGGTCTGTGTCATGGAACCAGGAATGCATTTGGAGGAATTCTTTATTTTATCTAAATTAACTAGACCTATAGATAATTCCAGGTGATTTATAATTGAAGAAAAATAGTGTTTGAGGTTTTCTATTATTAATAATTTATTACTAAATGACAAATTGGTACGGCTAGTTTGGACAAAAAGCTCCTATATAAAGATATCAGTTGAAATCTATGAGTTGAAAGAAAAATACAACATGAAAACGATTTTAAGTCACAGTCAATATTAAAAAAAATTAAACTTGAATATTTTCAAATTCGCAGGAATTCACAATCACCATGTATGTTGATAAAAAGTCATCGCTAATCTATCTACATATTGGTTTATAATAAAAACAAAATTATAAATTATTTATTAACTTTTACCCAACTATGGAATTACCATAATGTCATGACATTTAAAGAAAATGCAATTGCAATCATGTGAATCCTCGAACTCTTCGAAGGTAACCTTTCAACAAAGTAAACATAATAACATTCCGATCGAGCATTATACAATATACATATTACATAATTATTATTACATATTATTTATATTTTTATTTAATATCTGGACTCAAAACATGAAGGTAATAATCCTTTAATTTTTTAACACTTAGAAATGTTTTAATTATTAAAATTGACACTATAACATTACGCTGTAATAATTTTTGACATATTAAAAGTTTAACGACACCTTAATTATATACTCTAACACGAAAAACTTCATTCAAAATTATATCTTAAATCCACTCCATTTAGGGCGCATTTCAATTAATTATCTCAACAACTAGGGCGCGCTTCATCTTAGGTAGCCAGCGCTTAAAAGCCATTGCAAGCGACACCTTTTAGACATAATTGCAGGAGATCTGAGCAATTTCACATTAGAGAGCGGCATAATAAGCTTCAAGTTGCGGTGGAAATTTAATAAACATAATAATTTTACACTTTAAATTTTTTTGAGTTCTTCCTGTTATAAATTCGCATTAATTCCTATTTCTGTTTTGTGGCAGTGGCATTACATTTATATGACTAAAAAGCACACGTAGAATGCTCTACAGTAATTGATAAAAAGAAAAGATTTGTACATAATATATTTATAGGTAGTAATAATATATGCTGCTAATACTTAAAGATCGAGACAACAGTAATGAATTACTCATATTTTTTTTTAATTTAAACATGAACCGTACGATTTCACCTAGTGTGAAATAATAATATTAGGATTTAGGACTCTATTAGTTTCCGAAGTAATCTCCTTAAATCGAGGCCGTAGAATTAGGAAGTTCCTGCAATTTATGCATCAGTAAATTCAAATTGGCGTTTGAAAGTAATTAAGTCTTGAGTCGGGAATGACCAGTGATTTACAGGCAATTTCCTTTAATATCCCCGATCTGATGAAATTGATTTATTCTAAGATATCTGAATATTAATGGCTGTTTATTGAATGGTGTTATATTCATTTGTGTTTATAAAAAGTTGAGTTTGATAATTTCCTTACTTAGGTGGATGATACGACGCTTAATTATGTTTCATGGCATTAAGCAAAAAGAAACATGCATATTGCATACTGTATATAATCTCTATCAATGTACCGATGTATTAGGTGGTATTTATTAGTCTACGTATAAATTTGGGAATCGAAATTTGTAGACCTTTAAGTGCCTTTTAGTTGAGAATCTACAGGTTGGAGTTGCCCTTGGAGTTGCCAATTGAGAAGTATGAGTTATGACTTAATTATTCATTCGAAATGTCAGGAATATTGTATTCGTAAACACATTTATTACATAAAACAATACTTGCTGCATTTTATTGGCTGCTTAGCGACTGACCTGTTTTCCATTCAACTAACACAGTACGTTTACGATTTGAATATTTTATTTCATAGATTTTATCCAGATTACACGCTTATATTACCTATAGTATTTTCATGTATAGGATTATATTGTTTTATTATCTTTTTTGTATATGTCATGAAAAACAATTAATTTTCGATTAAAAAAAAGTTGATCAACACATTCTATAAGGTCATTACAATTCAATATTTTTGTTTTATCAAAATAAACAACATATTTTCTCTGTGGTAGACATTAAAACTTTTTTTTTACTTTTCAACATATTGGTGCTAGCAAGAAGCTGCAAGAAGGTAATCAACAGTCAAGATGCTCTACATGATCAAACACAAATATAATTATTATCGTTTTTAATAATTTAAACTTTTACAATTATTAATTATAAATAAACAATTTGATCAGTGATCCAACTTAAGATCTATTCAACAATGCATATCCTATTCAGATCTACACACGTGTCAGAAGTGAAACTTCTTCATGGCAAGATTCAAAATATACCAAAATCGTCGCCTTACTCCATGTGACGTGACGGTATTGCCTTGGCGTGACCTTGAAATTTCACTTAAAAGATTTATTTATTCGTATGAAAAATAATTTTCTATTATATAGAAAGTACTCAACATATTCTAAAATTGTAGCACGTTTGAACACAAGGATGCGAGCTAATCATCTCGCCAAAGTTATGTCAAATAAAACTTTACCCACGTATACTTTTGATGGCAATTTTCCACGGCGAAGTTATAAAATCTAATATGGGAAAATGAAATAATATCAAACAGTATACAGATAGAATTTATATGTGAGTTGAATTTTAAGATTACCTATTTATTTATTATTGCAAATAATATTAGATATCAATTTATGGAGCTAGTTAAAGGTGGTAACTCAGAAGAAAAAGTTTGTGCGTGTGCTAGTGTACACACGTTAGAAGTGAAACTTCTTTATGACCTTATTTTTCAAAAAATAATTTACTATTTGCAACTTTACAGAAATACGACGAATCACGCGTGGTAGGGATAAGAAAAACATGTTGCGTAACGGAAAAATGTCACGCGTAACGAAAAAATGTTATACTAAATTTTTTCCAACTCCGCTAAAGAAATTTCACTTCAATAACCTGCAATACTAGATTGTAATGAAGATGATGTTTTAAGAGATCCAGGAAAATGTAAAACATAGCGTAGACTAATTCTGAACTGGACATAAATCTATGGTGGTGTTGTTGAATCAATAGAAGTAATAACATAAAACTAGTGAAGAACTTTTTCCTCCAAGCTATCTTAGCTTGCATGAAAATGTAATAAGAAAGTTAAACATTGTGAGGAAACCAGACTTAATTAGAGTTCTCTCTCCGGGCGGTGGAGACGCTCAATATCACAGATGTAAGTGAAATATAACATGGATTTAAATTTAACGTTATGCCATTTCACATCGTGGAAACGTGTCTTTGATGTATGTAAATTGTCTTACATTCATTCAAAGTCTGGAAGAATAATGGAGGATTGAAATAAATGTAAGCCTTTTCAAAATTCTCATATTATATTCTCAACTAGGTTTCCGCCCGCGGCTTCGCCCGCGCAGTCAAAGAAAAACCCGCATAGTTCCCGTTTCATAAAAAGTAGCCTATGTCCTTTCTCGGGTATAAAAATATCTCCCCACCAAATTTCATGAAAATTGGTTCAGTAGTTTAGGGCTTAGGCGTGATTGAGTAACAGACAGTCAGACAGAGTTACTTTCGCATTTATAATATTAGTATGGATATAATATGTTGACAATATTTTTGCAAAGTTTAGAGAAAGTGCATTTTCCATCAGTGCTGGATAAGCTTGAATGATAACAATATGAATATGGTCCGTCAACTTTAACTTAATAAGTATCTCTGTAGAACGTATTTATTTATTTATATTAGTAGGATGTAAAAAATTTATAACGAGCAAATGTACAGATCAGCGTAAAACAAAAATTTTAAAGCCGTTGCTTTTATTTTGTTTGTAATTTTCAAGAAGATCGAAGAAATTATGAAAATATTACAAGTATTATAAATTCAATACTTTTATATTGAATCATGTAAAAATAAATTAACATTTCTCATACAGGCAAGTAGCTTAACTTGTATTATACAATACTTTTCAGTTTTCATATAATAGCATGTTTTTCTCAACTTTTAATAACGGCTATAATCTAGGCTATTATGAGTGTTTAAGATAGTTTAACTAAAAGTAAAGTTTGAATATAGGTATATATTAGTGTCTCGTAATTATGACAAATAATGTTTGCCTAGAGGCCGTTATTCTACATGACTTTTTATTTTTAATGAGAGCATTTGCTACGTCGCACTAATTTAACTTGATGTTTCATTTTAATGAATAAGGTGAAACCTTAATTTTATGTCGACTGCTTAAATGATACTATGTTTGAATTTTACTACATTTGGTGATCATTTGAATGTAATGGTTTTCATCATTATATTTGTTGAAATTTATGTTAAATTCTTTTAGAAAATCTTGAAGTAGGCGCTCATAATTATAAAATACTAACTGTGCCGCGCGATTTCACCCGCGAACTAACCAACCTGTAAAATCAAGTATTTCTAGAGCTCATGTATAATTCTCATGTATGACATTTGAAAAGTTTTATCCAAATCCGTCCAGTAGATTTTACGTGAAAGAGTATCAGACATCCATCCACTTGTTATTTAGATTTCTATGCATCCAACACTTTTATAATATTAGTATGATAATCCGGTAGAGTTTTTCACATAATTTAATTGATTTAATCGCAATAGTGATTCTATTCCTATACTACTATTTCAACTCTTTATATTTATTTAAACCATTTAAAAAGGCTTTTTATTAAAGCATAGGTAATAGTTTATTCAGCGGAAAATAAATTTGTAACAACGACGATACATATTATTATGTCTGCAATAATATGGTACAGTTAAGTCCAAAGTTATACAAGTTTAGCTAACTTCCTACCGTCTCCATCTAAATCTCGTACATCGTGTACTCAAATAATAACATTATCTTACCTATATCACAGATAATATAATACCAGTACCTTTATGCAACTAACATAGCTATTAATAACTAGCTGTTGCCCGCGACTTCGTCCGCGATTAGGTCGTTTTTCGTCATTCGTCGTTTAAAAAAAATACGTGACACTTTATTTTAAAATGTTCTTAATTATTGTCTCTTATAAAATTTAACTACATTAAAATTGAACACTCTGATAAGAAAATCTTAAAATCTGAAGAAAACATGAATGAATGTGATTTAAAATGCTACATAATACTTAGTATCATATAATAATCTAAATTAAATGTAGATTAACAGTTTGAGACTTTGAGCACACCATTATAGAATATGTACCTAAGTATTAAATTACGTTAGTTTACATAGTAGGTAACTTTACTAAAAACACGATGACTATCTTTCGCGCTCGGTACCACAAACTAAGCATGTTTGTGGTACGTGGCCCGCGTCACTTAACCCCCCGCGACTCGCGAGTTCCCCTCCGTTGCTATGCGAAAATACATTCGTCGCCCTACTGTAGGAAAAATTGTAATACTGTGGCCTGGGTGTAATAACACGTCGAGGGAGTTCCTGAGTGCCGATATCACCATCTTGAGGAAAAGCTTCTAATGTCGATTTAAAACTGCATACATACGAATTAACCTGCTCTAAAATTGTGAAATGAGTTCAGTTTTAAATTTGAGAAATATTGATTTCTTATATTCCACTATTGACTATTCGTTGTAGTCGAATACAAAATATATTTAAACAAACTTAGGTTGGCCTTCAGGCAAAAGGGATCCTATCAAATGGTAAACTTGTATCTTAAAAGTAAGCATGAACGGACCTTCTGATAATTATTGAGCACCAAAGGATCATTTGAAACGCACTACTATAAGAGCGAATATTGTCTAATAACAGTTTACATTGCACAATTTGTGTATCTTCAAACGAAAGCCGACTCCTTACTACACCTTAAAGCATTACAAAAAGAACATACTACGTTAATATCGCCTATACATAAGATGATCTGTAATTAATTGTAAGGTTATAAGCAAACCCGCTTTTATATTTGTCAGACCACACCACCGAATTCGTAGATTGTTTACCTCAAGTCATTAAGACTATGACGAAATCTGTCTGCAGTCAGGCGGGCCTCTCGCTATTCGTACGTTTCCAGAGACCGAATAGTTTCAATTCTTAATCTTTCATTAAACAAACTTATTAATCGTTCTTGTCTCATATAATTGTAATATTCGCGTCCCTACTCTAGTCATTGCTTATGCTCATGTTCATCTTCAAGAGATCGAATAATATTATGATGCAACCTATCATTTGTCAAACGGTCTTCATTTATTGAGTAAAGTTTCAGATTCTCGAGATAAAATATGACTGTCGTGATCAGTAGTGAGACGTAATTCCCTCTCAGTGAGGGTTTCGGTCTCACGGGATAGTACAATATGCCGTTTGCGATCAGCTGTGAGACGTCATACCCTCTCACTGAAGGTTTCGGTCTCACGGGATAGTAGGGGAGACCGGGTTTGGTTGTCTCACGGGTTGTTTGTCACAGCGCGCAGCGGTCTTAATACAAAACTGAACTATCGAATAAGTCTGTTGCCCAGCGTGGCAAGAGCGATGCAGTGACAACGCTGTCCCCACTTCGCGTCAGACCGCCCCGATCTACCGTGAGATCGTGACGCCTCAGACCGCCTCAGACGTGTTTATTGTTTTCGCAAAGATTTTTTATGATATGAGAACCGAATATGCTCCTCATAACATCACTTTTTGTGAACGAAACGACAGCGCCGTTTAATTCAATGCTTACACCATCAGAAAAAAGGATTATTTTTAATTGTGAAAAAATATATTATGATTTACACTATTAACACTCTTTTAACATAAAATATAAGTCTGTGAGTGTGTAAAAATAAATCCAGCTAATTACACATCAAACTCATGTTTATAATTTGGTATACGACATGAAAATATATTAATTGTCAAGCAATAATAATACAGATAAATACTGAACATAAGTATAATAGATATTAAGACGTAGTATTAGTTAAAATATACTTTGACTGTTAGTCAAAGTTTATTTTTACTAACAACATGTAAATGAAGAAGAAATAATAATTAACAACGAACTAACCTTTTCTATAATTCTTAACACGGCACATTTTTCAAATTATCTTGCTCAACTCTACTCAAAAATTTGAGGGTTTTGTTGGAACTTTAATATGTAAAAACTATGATATATCTAAACTACGATACAACTTGCATGCGGAAATGTTCATTACAATTGTGAATCTAAAGAATAACTAACAACATACTATTCAATTTTATTGAGCTGATGAATATCTTTTGCCTGGAAGAAATCACCGTCGCCTAATAAATATAATGTGTTTTCTTATAAAACCGTTACATAATTTATTTTATCTACTTAAATAATGAAAATGATATATTTATAAAATATAAAACATATTATGTAAAATGATTAAAAATAAATAAATGAAGCAACTACGATTCAAAGAAAACATCTTTTTCAGTGTGAAAATGCTCTTAGCAATCCTGGATGATGAACTGTATATCATGTACTCTGATCCCAGTACGGTTGGTACCTCGATAGCCATAACGATAAATATTATAATCAGATAACCGCAAAGTCAAAATAAAAACATTACTTGTAAAGTTGTAAGTGCAAAATTTACGTTTTATTTAGCAATAACATTTTTTTTCGGTACTAAAACGTAGTAGTTTGATATGTGGCTGGCTGCCCCTCCTCTCCTTCCTGAAAAATATCCTCAAAATTTCCCGAGATACTTCCAATGAGTGAACCATTGGACGTTGGACATTAACTTCAGTCAAAAATTGACGAAGCGGATGATTACTAATTTCCACTTAATCCTCGCTGCCACTATCTTTATCATCAAATCATCAATTTCCAAGTAGTGTTGTAAAATTGTCAGCAGAAATCGTCTTCCAAAGGCGATATAATTTTATGAGCATTGAATCTGTAAATAAAAAAATTATAAGTTAACTGTAAATCTATAAAAAAAGCTACTTACAAATAAAATTTTATCAAAAACTACTGTTCCCAATGCACCTCAAAATCTTGTAAAAGTCATATAAAAGAATTCATCATCATTTTATTATTTCATTCTAAAAGTGTAATACAATACCAACAAAAAACATGAATTGCTATCATTATAAAAAATAAATACCTATAAGTAACAACTTACCTTTTGTGGGAACGCATGATGGTGAAAATTCACAAAACACGAAGATTGCATTTGATATTTTTGGTTTTATAGCATTCAATTGCTTTATAAATATCACTACATAGTATAAAAAAGTCGCTTTCTCTGTCCCTATGTCCCTATCTATGTCCCTTTGTATGCTTAAATCTTTAGAACTTCGCAACAGATTTTTATGCGGTTTTTTTAATAGATAGACTGATTCAAGAGGAAGTTTTTAGTATATAATATATAATTTATTAGGTTTTAGACGAAGCGGACGAAGCCGCGGGCGGTAAGCTAGTAAATTTATAAAACACGAAGATTTTTAAAATTGTAACTAATGAACACAATCATTAGATTAACTGTAGATAATGGTGTCTAGTTTTACTTAAAATAATAAACATCTACCCTCACTTTAAAAAAATGTAGTATATTTATTATTTACACGAAATATATATATCTTATAGGGAACGGAAGTTATGGGTTAAAGAGTTAAATAAATAAATAACATAATTATATTTAAATTATTCATTTTTAACATTGTGTTCAGTAGTGTTTTAACATGTAAATTGATTTGATTTTTACGAAATCTCATAGATGGCGCTATTACAAAATTAACATTATACAACTTACATTCTTTAAACTATGTTTCTCTTCCCAAGTTACTTAAATGGCTTAATTTTTATAGTGTCAATCTAGATATTGTCAAACAACATTTATATATGCGTCATTTGATTATTAATTTCCAATACTAAACGTGTGTTTGATTTTTATAACACTTCATAGATGGCGCTGTTTCAAATTTGTCTTTATACTGCTAAGATTTATTTAACTGTTTCTCTGCCCAAATTACGTAAATGACATAGTTTTTATTTTGTAAAGCTAGATAATAGCATGGCTTATTCGAAACCAACATTTAAACATGAGTCTTTAGATTGTACGCTGTCGTAGTACACAGAATAGGTAAGAAAAATAAAGGTTCACAGCTCCTCCCCCGAAGGTGATATCATGATAATATGTATAAACTATCCTCACCCGACCTCTAAGGAATATTCATGCAAAATTTGAAGTAAATCTATGCAGTACTTTCTGAGATTAGCTCGGAAATACATACAGACAAACAGACAAACAGACAAACAGACAAACAGACAAACAGACAAAAATTCTAAAAACTATGTTTTTGGCTTCTATATTGATTATAGATCATGGATTATGTATTCTTTTAAAAAAATATTCAATGTACAGTTTTGACTTTCATACGATTTTATTATATGTATAGATATTGACTAGTCTACGTTTTATTAAAATGTCCTTTAAAAACATAAGGTAATTTTTTAAGATTCTTTAAGAAAATATAAAAAAATCCTTTTCAGGATGCATTTTCATAATATTCAACCAATATTCCAGACATATGTTCCACTAGTTATGTGAAAATCCATGTTCACAGCCATCACACGTGAAGGCTTTAGAAGCAGACTAGATAATATCCTATAAGATAGAAAAATGTTAGGTTCAAAAGGCATCAAGACGGAGATTGGTTCACGTGTGTCTTATTACTATATGACTTTGATAGAATGGCCATAGTGTAATAAGTTGGTGATCTTGGTCACAATGTTGGTTGCATTTTAGTAACAAAAGAAAATATAAAAATACTTACGAATCGAATATTGTAAAGTCAATTGGCTTAAATGTAGAGATGACGGTAGGCTTCATAAGCATTTTCAGTTCTGCTTAGTTGTAATCCAGTTAACAAATGGATGATAAATCTTAATTAATAATATTTATTTTTATCAAAATTTGTAATCACTAGCTGTGCCCCGCGGTTTTTCCCGCATTGCTCCGCTCCTGTTGGTCTTAGCCTTTAGCCTTCCTGGATAAATGGGCTATCTAACACCGAAATATTTTTTTCAAATCGGACCAGTAGTTCCTGAGATTAGCGCGTTCAAACAAACAAACTCTTCAGCTTTATAATATTAGTATAGATTACAAAATATGTAATACTATCTACAAGTACTGTTAACATTGTTTACTTAAGGTTCATATTGTATTCATGACAAATTACTTCAATCGATACACAAATAATGATTAGATTAAGTTCAAAAGCATGTATATAATAGAACAATTATTAATAATTAAAGTGTAGTGTTATGTTGATGTGACTTTACGTGACGTGAAGATCTTAATTGCATTACTTAATACATTAATCTCTAATCTTATCTACGTGTAACAATTATAATAACAGCTTTTCACTGTATGGACCTATTACTGCTTTATAGAAATACTTTACGTATTATGATACAAGAACATGATCATGATTCATGATGATAACTGCGTGTAGATATAAATTCTGCCAACGCTCGACGGAAGACGCGGGTTTGCATCCCGCGTCGTGGTCGAATTTTTTTCTATTCTTAAAAAAATATAATTTGAGAAAGTATTTGAATGTAAATAAAGCCAAAATATCCAATTCAAATAAGTGTAGGTTATTCATCAAAATATAATCTCACTTTAACATATTATTTTTGCAGCAATAATCCTCACAAATGTCTCTCGGCAATTTTTTTGTTTTATCCTTATAAAAATTCAAAAAGTACAAAGATACTGTAATAAACTCGTTTAATATAACATGAATATATGTTACACGTTTGCCTGATTACAGTATTAAGAGAGCGAGGACCCGTAATTCCGTGAAACTTCTAGAAGCCAGACAAGTTAATATGGTGTACTCACACATGATAAAATTAGAGACTGGTATTTCTTATAAATAATATTATATCCTATTATACTGTATAGGTATAAAATGGATTTACGGATTAGCATGGAGACATATACTATACATAACTAGATTTGACGTACAAAGATATTCTTATCTCATGAACTTGTTAACCACTTTTTTATCTGTTGATCCCTTTATTTAAATATTATTCCTTTACTAGCTTCCGCCCGCGACTGCGTCCGCGCGGATGTCGGTCTTCGCGTGGATGGTTTTTTCCCCCCTTTTGAGTAACTCTGACAATGACATCTTATAAATCTATTGGACCCAAAATACGGCTAGGCCTATAATAATACGCAACGTGTGTTCGCGGTTCTACAGAACAACATCTAAGGATAAAACTGAAAAATTAAGATTAATTTTTTTCTACGTATTTTTCCAGGATAAAAAGTATCCTATTTTACGCCCAGGATAATAAGGTATAATTATACCAAGTTTTATCGAAATCGAACCGTTAGTTTTCACGTGATGCCTTCACATACAGACAGACAGACAGACAGACAGACAGACAGACAGACAGACAGACAGACAGACAAAAATTTTTTTAATCACATATTTGGGTTTGGTATCGATCCAGTAACACCCCCTGGTATTTATTTTTTCAATATTTTCAATGTACAGAATTGACCCTTTATATATGTATAGATGAACTTAGGTATTTTTCCCGGAGCTACAAGTGTAGAAATTAGACCACTAAACAATAACGTATTTATTGTGTTATCATAGTTTATACATGTCTACTTGCATGGCCCACATACGCCCACTTGTTTTTCTTTTTTTCTTGTTATAAGTAGAAATTCCAACTCCTATTACACGTAAACTAATATTTCAGACGGCGCCTGTTCAATTACCTAAGGTTCTGTATAAAAATGTTAAAGACATTTCGATGCCCTTCTTTTTACATTTAGAGCAAATTTTCATTAGCACCTTAATCTATTTGACTTAGAAAATGAAGTCTCTTGGAACTGATGGGAATGAAAACATGAAACACTCGTGTAAAATCATACACAGGGAAAAAAATGAATTATAAATTGGCATAAATGTTTAAATTCCATTAACTTTAATACAAATTATAGTTGTGACACGATTCTAGAGCGCTAAAACATCGTAACATCAATAGAAAATAATTTCAAAAACATCTGCAAATATTTTACATAATAATACTTCGCTGTTGATTGCAGGCTAACACAGGAATGTGAAAAATATGTTCCACATATCGAGAGGTTTAAAGTACCGGGTTTCCTATTTGTAGTCTCGTTCAATACTTACGAATAGGTACTGAATATTCCGATGAATATGTACGGGATAATGACGTGTGGAAGCCAGGGATATGCGTTTTAAAATACTTCCTTCGTAAACACGTTTAAATGATGCTTTAGTAAAATATCCACGCGTGACGCGCCAGCTTCCCTCGTAATTCATAAAATATGTTTTCATATGCGTTTTTAGCATGGTGTGGGAATGCGAACAATTATGGTGATCGTGCAACATATTTTGAGGTATTTTAATTACACAGTAAGTGTTGTGGTGTATTGAACAATGTTTTATTTTGGTACAATTGCTGGTAGGTCAAAATCAATTCAGAATCAAGTTCTACACTATAAGTTATCTACAAATAACTCATAGGGATATTAAATTGACGTACAGTACAATTTGGTGATAACCTGTTTATTTCCTGTGTATTCCAATACATTGGTATTATTACATTTTGTCAGTCAGTGTCAGTATTTAACATACCATAGCCTAGTACTTACTTATCCCAAACAAAATATCGGAATTTTTCGATTTTATTAATTAAAATGCCATACAACTTTTGTTGTACAGGATATATTCAATTGTCTTTGTCATAATTTGAATAATCAAATTATGTGTATACTGTTTTTATACATTGAGGGAATTCCGGAAAATTATGAATTAAAATTTCAGAGCATGGTTTTATTGATTTATTAATTTTGTTTATTAATTTAAAATATATTACTGCATTTACCCCGTCATTCGGAATTACCCTAATGCATTAAAAGTAGGTACCTATTATTGTTACGATTCCTATATTACAAAGACATTCACAACTCACACGTTTGCTCTAGTTTAAAATAACTCAAATACAATGACCACTAATATATGAATTGAGACCACTAATAATAATTACAAAACCATAATACAATTAGTATGCAAGGCCATCCGTTTATTTAACAAAACCGTGGGTTGTGTAATGTGTACGTCATAATCTTCTTATGGAGGATCACACGATCAAGTGTATTGTCCAATTATGGTTCTGTTATAAGATTTACTGTCATTGAGAGAAGTACTAATAATAAACTAGTGAAACGAAGAGCGTATGTACCGCGCATACGTGTAAGAAGTGAAACTTGAGATGAAGACATTAGTTGGAATTTTTAACACCTGTAATGAATGGTTATGCTTAACAACCATGATTGTCGAGTTGTGTGAATGTGTATGGAACCGATGACAAAATTAATTGTATAATTGCATGAAGAACTTTTAAAATAAATGTATTTTTTGAGATTGCGATTAATAAATCCAGGCTTTAATAACCATGTCAATCTTATATATAAAAATGAATCGCAAAATGTGTTGGTAAGCGCATAACTCGAGAACGGCTGAACCGATTTCGATAATTCTTTTTTTATTATATTTCTTGAAGTACGAGGATGGATCTTATGTAGAGAAAACGTAAACACGTACCACGGGTACCACGGGCGAAGCCGGGGCGGACCGCTAGTTAATAATACAAATACATATAAAAACAATTAATATCTATCTACATTCTACAATGTTGTGTGAAGTCAAATGCGTAAAAATACCCCACATAAATAGGTCATAAAATATATAATTATTACTGCATATATAATAATATCGTAAACGTCTTACATAAAAACATTACTCAGGGTACAAATAATAGATAATAATCCCGTTATTTATGGATAAGATAATGAAGCAGGGTTAAAAGTCATGGTATTCAGCTCTATTAATAATTCCACAGTTATTACCTACAGTTGCTCCTACGTGATATGAAATTGAATTGCATCGTAAATTATGGGGATATTTGCATATAATTCACGTTAAATTAATATCCTTGCTCTGTTTTTAATGGTGAGTCGATATTAATAAATTATCTACTGCCTGTAAGTTGTTAGATTTTTATATGAAAACTAGTTTTAAGCCCGCGGCTTCACGTACGCTTCTCGTTTAGGTGCTACAAAGCTTCTACAATCTACATAAATACAAATTTACAGTCTCTCTTCCAGGTTTGTATGTTAACACACAATGATTTTTCCTCAAACACAGTATTACAGTACAGATTTTTATGTTGGCGGCCCGGCGGGCTCAATGTGTATTGCGCTAAAAATTCTAAGCTAAGTTATGCTTTTTACGATAGGTACAATAAATCAACATAGATAAGTGTTTAAATATGTATAATAGGTGTATAATATAATAATAGTGTCACTTAAGATTTGAATTTGCTTCAATAGGTATACAGTTTTGATTCCTATATTCCCGATAAGATGTCAGATTACATAACCTAAATGTATGTGAATTTTGGATTGACAAATACTTGGAAAAGGCGTGACGCCTGTCCTTGCCAACTGTGACAAATTGTCATAGATACAAGATGTTACTACCTATTTGGAAATTGGAGATTTTTGAGGTTTACTACTTTCGATAAAATATACAATGTCCGATCGTCTCCATTTGCGTTTGAAAAATAGGGGTTGAATAACTAAACTAAACATTAACTTTGTAACTTTTAAGGATGTCTGTTAATTTTTTATCTGTGGTTGAAAAAGGTGAAAGGCAAAAAGAATATTACACTCTACGTAGGTAATGTCACAGAATACATAATAGTAGCTAAACGCTAGTAATGTACTATTCATAGAAGGACATAATTTGTAATCCACTATTTTTTTTTGTTCAAAAGTAATTTAACTCAAATACTATTTAAAATAATGAATTCCTTAATGCTTATCACGTTAGATAAGGTTGTTAAGCTTAAATACCGATCAAATTGAGTTGTTGGCCGCGACCGGCGTAGTTCGAGTGTTGACCAAGGACAAAGTTAAATGTAGAAAATTCTAGACCCTGCAAGATATATTTTTACCAGTACATTTTTTTATATTATACTAAGCATGTTACATTTTTAAAGAGCATTGATCGCGATTAAAACTTAGTTGGGCTATTATTAGCGTTAGCTACTATTAAGTATTCTGTGCTATTACAACATAAAAATAATTTACGAGTTTCATTTGAATAATAAATGTTTTTTTTTTGTCTATACATTGTGCAAAGTAAGCTCCGAAACAACGGGATCGACTATAAAAATTCTGCGTCATTTGGAAGCTACATTATTTCTTAGAAATAAAGTCAGGAATTATGAAATAAAACACCAAGTAAATATGCTCGGATACAGGCAGAAACGTGTTCTTAAAACAACGCATGGTAAAGATTTCCAAAAAATCATTAAGTTGTCTTATATAATTTATTTAATACAATTATAAAATACATTTCCATTTCCGCAGACTTTGGTTATTCTATAAAATAAAACATCACACATATTATGAGCATTAACACGTACTAATCCTGAGGTATCGGTATATTTATAAGTTCTTCATAAGGTACTTCTACAAAGAACTTCTCAATAGTTTTTATAGCTAAATCAACTGCGTAATCTACTATTGGCTTGCCGAACTCCTCTGCTACAGTCTTCCAGTTTTCATTGAGGAAATTTAATACTGTTTCACCTGAAAAACAAATTACAATATTATAGTATATATGGCTATACACTTATACAGTATACAGGTTATATGTATATGAATAACTTAAAATTTTTAGATATCGATATTTTGTGCAAACAATTGTATCACTAGGTACATCCTGCTATAACTATTATGTACCATAGTATTATTTATTTATTTATTTAACCATTTATTGTACCACACCATTTAACATTACAGTATATAATATATAGTTGTACAGATTCGAGGTAAAGTACATATATTATATGCTATAATATGCTATTACTCTATGTCTCTCTATTTAAGCTCAAATTAAATTTTTCCATAGAACATTTCTGAATAATTAAATTTTATGTTTATAACATTTTTAATCTTACGTACCTATAAATGAATTTATATGTAGTATCATGCTTCAAGGTAAATTAACACATTTTTATTATAGGATAATATTATAATATAGGAAGTCTAACCTGACTAAAAGGTCAGGTCATTTAGCAATTCATAGCTCTAATATATTATTGATTTATAAAAAAAATGACACCTCTATTTTTAATGTACTCGAATCTAACTTATATAAACCAAATAATTTGAGATAACTGCCTTCTTTTTCTAAAATAACCCGCTAAAATAAGATAATGTAATTTAATGTGCAAATTTCTATCAGAAAAGGTTTACGCTGATTTATTCCTCAAAATGATTCAAAAAAGATCATCAATGCCTGCTTTTCAATGGCTTTTCAACGCCATGTTTTCAATATGGCGACGCGGCGCGAGTAGCCAAGATAGGTACGAGGTAGCAAAGTGGAAATTCGCAAAGAAATCCAAAAACCAAATCGATCAATCGAGAACTATTTAAAATCTCCCGAAACTATTAGATGTCTGGACTATTATAATGTCAAATATTAATAAGATAATAATCCCAAATAAAGTATTGAAATCTTCATTCGTTCATTTTTTTTACTCTGCGAAAACACAAGTTACCTGCTAAGAGAATAATATTAATGTTGCCAGTCAGAAAATGAATTCAGTTATATTAAGTCGTTCAAATATATAACACAAGAGCTTAGTTATAAAATAAATTTTTTAAATTAATTTCAAAATAAAAATGTAAATGCCTTAAGATTATCGTTAATTATATTTTTAAACATGGCCCGTTTGACATACATAATTAATTTTCGAGGTGCCCTTAGTCGACACCCTTATAATTTTATTACGAGCCACGCAGGCCCATCTGTTATGACTGTTATGACTGTTTCAAGATATGAATCTATTAAGGCTTTCATTGTGAATAATGTATAAACCATCTTATATGCAAAGATAATAATTATTAAAAAGTAAAATAAAAAATTATAGAAATTTTGATGACGATAATAAACTTAATTAAATTTTTATTTAGAAGATCAAAATAGTTTAAACGAGATATTCTCAAATATTTTATATTGTATTATAACTACTAACAAGAGCCTAATTTAATAGAAGTAAGATCAACAAGTTTGTAATTTAATTTTTGTGAGCGTTGTCATAGAGACGGTTGTAAGAGATACTGAAAATCTAATTTGTAGGTGTGGGCTATATGAGATATTTAAAATCAAATTTGTATATTTCAACACCTTTTTAGGTGTTTATATATTTTATTTGTTATATCTATGAATAGTGTATAAATTATCTACATATTTTTTAACACAACCTCCTTTGAATCTTCGAATCGGAAATTTTATATTATCTGTGGAGGCTAAGAGCGCGGGAATTTAAAAAAGAGAATTTAGTTATCATAATTTTCCTGTAGGAAATTTTCGACCATGGTTTTATCCGTTTTTTTTTTCTGTTTCACAACGAATTTTTATACATAAGAAGAAAATGTTAATACTTCAGGAATTATGAATTTAAACAGTTATAATAATGAGAAGATTTACTTGAAGAAGAAAGTAAGCTTGAAAGTAATTAATTTGCAACATTACTTTTTATCTAATGAGCTGCCAGTTTTTTTAAGAATCCCTAGGGTCGGAATGTGAGGACGTGTTTAAAAATTCGAGGTAAATATTTAGTAAAAACATATTTATGTCTAGAATTCTTTCGTTTGTTATGTTTTTGGCTTTTGTAACTACAACAACGGGAACGACGCATTCGTCATAAGTAACATTTTTAACAAAGGTGACCATTTTTAATACCTAAACATGAACTACTACCTACACTAAAGTAATGTATTATTAATGTAGGTACTTTAAAGTAATAGGAAACCAATGAACCTAATTACTAGTGACGAACTATGAAAATAAAATTCAGTTTTGCCAGTAAGATTTCAAACTTTTCAATACAACAACTTATGTAGAATTAGTTATCGTATTAGTCCGTTTAGAACGATGAAATTTCGCAGAGCTATTTTAGAAAGTGTATCAATACAAAAAGTACCACTCATTATATTTGAGTAGTACTTACAAAGACAAAATATTCAATAGGATACTCACTCAATTCCTTGCTTTCTTTGAACAAATTCTTGAGATCAAAGTACACTTTATCACCGTAGTCAAAAGTGTATTTATAATTCTTTAACGCGAAGTGGTTATTTCCTTTGTCATCCTTCACATACTTTGTGTTGATGTCCACCTTCATTCTTAGATTTGCTGGAAAATTATTCATAATATTTAGTTAAAAATAAGTAAGTAAGTAAGTAGGTACATTGAAATACTACTGATATACTACTTATGGATCGGAGTAAGCAACGTTTTGTGTAAGTAGTATGGGTACACGAAATTAAAATTTTATAATTGACCCAGCAAACTTTATTCTGCAAGGACGATAAAATTAGATCGTAAAAATGGTACTAATAAGTAATCTATAATTCTCAAATCTGCTGAATGTATAAAATAATTTCGTAGAAATCTGACAAAACGTTGCGGCGTTTTCGAGATATTCGTATATTTAGATTCCACGGCGAGTCTACACATTTTTGAGATAAACAGCCTATCTCTGTTATAAATTTCATCCAAATCCCACTACAGTACTACAGGAGTCCTTGCGCGAACTTACAATAAATATCTATACAAATTTTTGTAGGTACAGGTATCTATACAAAATATAGATAATTTATTATATTATGATATATAATAATAACGCAGAGCTTCCTATATAAATATAGGAATGTTTATAATTATTTTTATCTACTCGTATTTACAAAATTAATATTATACATCTTTGTCATAGCATTTACCATTCCATTAATTGTTTGTTTGCAGGGTAATAAAGTTTGAAAATCAAATATTTACTTTAACAAGTGCGTTATTACATACAATGTCATACACATAAACTGCAATATTTAAAGCTAGATTCAGTAAATATAGCAAAATTGAACTACGTAGGGAAATAAATAAATTCAGTTCAAATTTTGATTGATCAATAGAATAAATGTTCTATTGTAACAGGTAAAAAGGTATAAAAAGAAGATGAAATACTTACTCAGCTTAACTTTAGCGTCGCCTTCTCCATTTATGGGGAAAAGTAAGATTTTTCCGACGGCATCATATTGTCCTTTTATGGTTAAATTGCAGTGGAATTCCAAAACGAAATGACGTTTCTCCAATTCAGAACTGGAATAAATTATAATCATGATAAATATAAAGTAAGTATTATTAGTTTTAATATCTAACCAGTTTTAGTTTGTATAAGAATTTTTCTATATTTTGTAGAGACATTTTTAAATTTTCATAAGTATTTTAAATATATTAGTTGTTGGAAGCAATTTGATGTTGGTGTTTTGTTTGAAACACTGCGAACAATTTGAATTTGAATTTGAACACTTAAAACTAAGTAAGTTAACTCGGTTAACAAGATACTTTATAAGATCACATAATTATCGTCACGTAAGTCATCATTTAAGAAACATTTATAATGGACGTGTTTTAGGCAAAGTACACAAAATTGAAGCTTCAATTAAATCAGGAGACGTTAATATAGAAGCTATTTATCTTCGTAAAAGTTTCGCGGTTACATCTCTCGAAAGCTTTCAAGATTAATTTAATTAAAGGCGAGATAGAGCTAGTTTCTGAAGAAAATTTTATCAGCCGCCTTCGTGAAATATAGAGGAACTATCTATACTAATGTTATAAAGCTGAAGAGTTTGTTTGTTTGTTTGAACGCGCTAATCTCAGGATCTACGAGTTTGATTAGAAAAAATCTTTCGGTGTTAGATAACCCATTTATCGAGGAAGGCTATATAAATATAATCCATACTAATATTATAAATGCGAAAGTAACTCTGTCTGTCTGTCTGTTACTCAATCACGCCTAAACTACTGAACCAATTTGCATGAAATTTGGTATGGAGATATTTTGATATCCGAGAAAGGACATAGGCTACCTTTTATTGCGAAATAATATGTACCACGGGCGAAGCCGGGTCGGACCACTAGTAGGCTATATAAGACGCTCGCTAAGACCAATAGGAGCAAAGCACTGCGGGTAAAACCGCACAGCACACCTAGTATTTAATATGCGTATTCCTTGACCATTTTGATCATAATTATTATTGTTTCATTGTAGATTTATGTAGAGTGTAGACTGTACAGCTATATTTCAAATCTGTATATTTTTGATATCATAGGTAATAATTATTCGTGTGCATGTAAATTTATTTCAATTACGCTTATTTATTAGGTACTATTAGTTACAATTAGGTATACCTGAACTTAATTTGATCTGCTCGCAATACCTACAGCTGATGTTTTTCGAGTAACTACTAAATTTCTTCAAACTGTAGAAACTTTAGATCCAAAATTTCATTTTACATTTTAACATTTTGTGTTTACCTTATCGCTTTTCTGTTTAATCAAATATTCAAGTGTAACAAAAGTGTCACAAAGTAAAAAATGTTAACTAATCTACATATTTATAAATATTATGCAATCATGTTATATAATTAAACAATCAGGTAGTAAAATAAACTCACATTACGTTGTCAACGATGCATTTTCTGAAGCCAGTCACTTTGCCTTGGTAGAATGTCACTTTCAGTCCCGTGAGGGGTATGGAGAGCTTTTCAATAACAAAAGGGTCCAAAGAAGGTACTCCGAGATTCGGGATACCTTTAACAAATTCTGGTATCGCGTCCTGTGTCGCTTTTATAAGGCACTCGCTAGTCGTTACATTGCAAGGGTGGATGAAGTCCGCTAAAACATAATAATATATAATTTATTGTTAGTTTTACAGTGTGAAATTACAATGCATTTTGTTGTTACATTATATTCAATAGATTAAAATGAAAAAGAACAATGGCATTGTTTGCTTTCTCTGGTCACAGAATACTTAATAGAACTCCATTGGTTAAAACTTCAGAGGGGAAAAACACTCCTTAAATTACTTTAGGGGAAACAAACATCATTGTACAGAATCTGCCTTTATTTCTAAAGACTTTTAATATACTTAAACAAATTTATTCGTTTCTTATTGAGGATAAAGTATTTCAAAAGGTCATGACATTGTTTAAATTAATCAACCTCAAATTATTTGGTTATTAGCAGCGTCAGATATCAATTTTGCGTTATTTGAAATAACATCAACAATCATTTTATACGGAGGAGCGTGTGTAACATAATTAGCAAGTTTTTGTTGCAAAGGTCAATGCTTTTAAATAACTTAAACACTGGGTTTTGTTTAGATCAAAAAATACGCAATATTTGAATGGATATAATACTCCGGCGAATCACTACATAGTATAAAACAAAGTCGCTTTTTTTGTCCCTATTTCCCTATGTCCCTTTGTATGCTTAAATCTTTAAAACTACGCAACGGATTTTGATGCAGTTTTTTAAATAGATAGAGTAACTCAAGAGGAAGATTTTAGTATATAATTTATTAGGTTTTAGACAAAGCGGGCGGAGCCGCGGGCGGTAAGCTAGTCGGATATAATCTAATCAAAATATGTGAAAGCGTTTACATAATGAAACAATCTGGCTGTTAATGAGTTTTCTTTCTTGTGTTTATCCCCTGAGCTGTGTCAATTACTTGGAAAATAGAAGAACTTGAAGTGGTGGGAGTAAAACCAATTGATTTTGGGCGCTACTGTCCAAAAGAAATACGAAATACTAAGACAATTTGCTAACGATTTGCTTTCGGTATGCGTTAGAATAAGTGTCGATATAATGTTTGTTTTCGTAAATTAATTTCTCGATTCAGCAGATATTTAAGTAAAAACTAAGTTCAAATTTTATATTCGTCTTTCAAAAGGAGAAAAGATTGGTTATTGTACGTAAGTACCATTAAGATTAAATTTTAATTTAGTCGATATTCATATAATTTGGTTCATAAACATTATTTTTATAATGTTCAATACAATTTAAAAAGACAGCTGATGCTTCTTTGATTAAGTCATCTACGATTCTTCGTCTGAACAATAAAATATTCCTTTTAAACGCTTCAATATGTAACTTATACCTTTATAATATATTCAAGAGGTCATTTTGTGGCCTCAATTGCTAGATGATATCGGATTTTCTTGTTGCTAATTGTCATGAAGGAGGAAAAATCATATATATTATGTTATGCATAGCATAACAATATGCAGATATTATATCAATCATCTTTATTGTAGTGTGTAAAGGGGTTCAGGGCCAATTTTTATTTTTTTGTTTTTTCTCTTTTTTAAGCTAATCAAAAGTACGTGGGTTGGGTTACCTGGCCTTTTTGGATGATAATATCAAACCACAGCTGATATCCAACCAATAATTAGTACCTAAATATTGATAGATATTTAATTACATTTCGTGCTTTTCTAGTTTGTGACTTCTCTCTGATCTCTGAGCGAGCTCTGAGCGAGCGAATAATGCTGAGTTGTTAACAACTCATTTATAAATGTATCACAATTATTATAATTTTTTTATTTTTATTTATCACATTTTTTGCACGGTAAAGATCGGGTTGTTTACAATGCACCGCTAAAGTTTATTTTAAAATGGCAAAATGTCCAAAAAACAATGCGGTGTTCAGTCAATAAAACGCACGGAAACAATTTAATTACTGAGATTTATAAGAATAAACAATTCAGATGTTTGTAAACAAAAACGGGTGTTAAACAGCATGATCCTTCAAGTTATAATTATGGTACATAAAACACTGTACCTATGTAAATAATAAATGGTATTTAAATTAGCGTACATGTGTGAATAGCGAGTTATTATTGTACATACTTTACAATAATAACTCGATTGACTTAACTAGGATTTACCTAATATCGAAGAGAATAATATAGGAGCTTGAGAGCTGAGCTTAGAACAGTAAAACTCGACCCTCCCCTGGAAGAACAGAGCTTATTAAAGAAGCTGTGGCATATGATTTTTCTGCCTTACCTATACATGTAATGTATGGAATATACTTACATTTGAAACAATACTGTGTACAAAAAAAAAATATCTTAGTAATAAGCAGTTGTACAAAAAGTTATAAAAAAATAATAGTGTAAAAAAATGGTCTAAATTCTAATAATTAGTACACTGCGTTTTAAATGTTAGTTAAATAAAAAATCCCAGATAATATTTTAGTCACATGGACGTAGGCATTAAAGCCTATTAAAGCAAACAATGCCCATAAAAGTCTACAGCGATAAAAAATATCAATAAAAGAAGAGTTTTAAAGAATCAACGAGTTATAAAATTAAACGAGTAAAAAGAAAGTTTGCCTTATCAGCAAAATATTCATCTTCATTAGCATATTTTCGAAGTCTGCCAAGTGAGAATTAAAAACTCAATCTTCTCGCTAGTGAATCAATTTTCAATTAATTTGAAGAATGTTAGGGAAAATATATAGGTTGGTTTTGTGATCTTCAATCTTCCTAAACAAAATTTTGATTATATAATAGAGCAAATATAAGTTCAAGAAAAGCCAATATGTTTTTTATATAAGACTTTTTATCAGACTCTTCATGAAATAGTTTTTCTACTACGATATTGATATAGTATCATTATTATAAATGTTTCACCAATATATTGGTTATATAATAATCTTAATCGTGGCATTGGATATTAATTTGTGAATTTTCTAAATGTAAACGATACTTAGAAATTTAAAACAATATTAGGATATTCGCAACTAACCCAAATATTTTAAGCATTACAATCTTACTGTTATGTAATTAGATGATCAATATTAATTCTCAATTATGCGTGTTTGTTTTAATTAAAATTTTCAGCAAATTAGATATGATTATATCAAATATCCATAAATATTTAGATCACACAAAATATACAATTTTAATCAGCTGTTTTCGAATTGAAATTATATAATAATATCTTTAGTTAAGTAATGTATAAGGACATATTAATTATTTTAGGTATGAATAAAAAAAGTTTTTATACCTACGTAATAAAAATATACATAAACGATTCTTTGTTTCTTTTTTCACTGGATATTTTCTGTTTTAATAATTAATGTTTAATTTTTGCCATTATTACAATTGCGGAAATGTAACATTGTGTTTGAAGTACTAATTGTAAGTAACAATTGGATGATTATTTTTTTAGAAGGTACTTAGTTAGATACTTAATTTTATTTTGGTAACAAAATGATTCCAGCCAGTGGCTTCGCTCGAAATTTCTTCTATTTTGCGTGAGTCTTTTTCATTACATATTAATATAAATATGTATAATTATGATATATAAAAAATATAGACCTACTACTATATAAAGTGGTTCAAAAAAGTGTAGGAGAGTAACTTTCATGTTCACATTTATATTTTTTATAGGTAACATTTTTATTAAATTTATTATCTACAGTTCTTGGATTTTTGTAAATAAGCCACGACTTAAAACACTTAAAATATTTTGGCACGTTTTACTCGCTCTATTGAAAAAATGAAAAACGTACGTTACGATACTTCGTATCAAAAGGTACCAATGTAAGTATAAAGTACCTGCATAAAATGAGTCCATAGGTAGCTAATATTTTTAGACAAAATTAATTTATTACTATAACATATTTTACACAAATAGTGTTTGTAATTGGTCATGGGCATTTAATAAAACTGTCATTAAATTTTAATCTGATAGTATCTAAATTATTTAAAACAATGTATAATCAGCTTAGTGCTATTAAATTACGGTATAATATTACCGTCTATTTATTTAACGCATAAATTATTTTGGTATTTATCATTTCATGCTTATTTACTTAGACTGAATGAATAAATTAAATAGACCAGGTACGCCATGCCAGATATAATATAAAAGTAAAAAAAAATTAAAACTAAAACTCATTCTTAAAGAAAAACTTGTTACGCACCTAACAACCAATCTTTTTCATATAATGTTGATAACAAAAAAAGAGCGTGTGTGCCGAGCACACGTGTCAGAAGTGAAACTTCTTTGGCAAGATTCAAAGATAGCAAAATATTCGCCTTACTTGATGATGTGACGGTATTGCCATGATGCGACCTTGAAATTTTTCTCAACGCGCCTAAAGAAGTTCAAAAAGCACTAATTCTATAAATTCCATTTATTTATTTATTATCTGTCGTTCTTAACCCATTGAGCCCCAAGCGGCCCGATCGGTCCCAGGCACAATAGATGTTCTATTGTGTCTGTGGTTCCGGGGCCTGAGTTATGTGTTTGGCTCTCAATAAAAATAAATCATATAAAATGTGAATTGAAAATTATTGAAATGCCTTGTATAATGTACTAGCTGTGACGCGCGGTTTCACCCGCGTGGCTCCGCTCCTGTTGGTCTTAGCGTGATAATATATTATCTACACTAATATTATAAAGAGGAAAACGTTGTTTGTTTGTTTGATTGTAATGAATAGGCTCATAAACTACTGGACCGATTTTAAAAATTCTTTCACCATTCGAAAGCTACATTATCCACGATTAATATAGGATAGGTTTTATCCCGGAAATTCCACAGGAACGGGAACTATGCGAGTTTTTCTTTGAAACCGCGGGCGGAGCCGTCCGCTAGTAGCCTATGTTATTTTATAATATTATATGCGTATGATAGATAATTTAAAATAATCCTGAGGGAAAATACCGGTAAAACAATTATTAAATGTAATGAAATACTCTGAGGGAGCAATATTAGAATTGTTTCAAATTTCACAGATTACATCTGTGCGAAAGCTATACATTATTAAAATTATTTATAAGCGTGGGATGTTTGGTCAATTTAAGCGTTCATCACGAGATTAATAAATAATAAATTTAACATTTTGTTCCTACAGTATAAGTTTATTAAACTATGAGTTTACAAAATATAATTTATTATGATTACTATGAACAAAATATAAAAAGTTCACTTACGTGCCAACTTTGCGTGGCCCGAACCGCAGAGAGCCAGGACACACAGAACAACATATTCGAATCGCAGTATCATGATTACGAAATTTTATTTTAGTGTGGAATCACTGCACTGGTCGAGAGAGGAATAAATGCTTTATATCATCTAACTTAATACGATATGCCGGACCTTCAGGCTGACATTGTAGTCAACCGGTTGCCGCTTTAGTGGATATCACCGCTCGAATATAATTTTTTTTTTTCATAATTTTTTAATTACGTTGCCGTTGTTGTTTTGGTTAATTTGATTATGTTTTTGCATTGATATTGGAGTAGAATTTGAATTTATTGTAATTAGAACGCAGCTAATTTGTTTATGTAAGGCGGTTTTCATCGCTTTGATATGACATGTTTGATGTTGAATGAACGTAATTTGTACAAAACTACCCTCAAATTTTTAATATTTCTAACCATGTTGTCAAACTAGTAAACTGCATTTAATTAAAATATAACGAGTAAACATTTTTGTTCTTTGTTGGTTGAGCGATTTATTTAGACGATTTTGTAGGCGAGGTGGTGTTACATATTTGTTACTAAGTATCCAATAAGGTTATTAACAAAATCTAATCGCAACGCTACGACAAGAAAGTATCTTACTGGAAGTGAAGAATAACATATTGGAAAAAAGTGGATAAATTTCGTACATTCAATGAGAACCAATACATAACAGGTGATTGTGCTCTCTTTTTTACTGGTTAGAACTTCAGATGATGTATGATATTTATCATGATCATTTCATCATATTGTTCAATCCATTGGCATAGATACAAATCTATTTCTATAGGGTTTGTCATACTAACTTTCCATGCGCGGATTCGCCGAGATAGTCAAAGAAAAACCCGCATAGTTCCCGTTCCCGTGGGATTTCCGGGATAATAGCTATAGGTATTCTATATCTGTGATTATGTTATGTGTATGTGTATGATTTTGGCATGAAAAAGGTACAGTTAGAAAGACAGATTTACTTTCGCAGTTATAATAATATTAGTAGGAATTTCATTACACTTTCATTAATCTGTGACTGTGAATTAGCACTAACCTTAACCGCTAAGCATCTATACTGTATTATTACAATGTAATATTCATGATATTGATTACATGTATTATATTTCTAAACTGAAAAGACTTGGATACTAAGGTAAAATTGTAGGTAAGACAAACATTGTATAAATACTTTGTTGATTATCAGACTTCTGTCCCTTAATCACCTTGCTCGTGTAGAATAGCAATATTAAAGAATAGCTGCGTCGCGCGGTTTCACCCGCAGACGAGCCCGCGTGCAAAATCAAGTGTTTCCATAGCTCATGTGTTATTCTAATGTATTACCTATATTCCCGTAAGGTTTCATCCCAATCCGCCTAGTAACAAACATCCATCCATGCATACTTACATCATCATCATCACTACATAGTATAAAACAAAGTCGCTTTCTCTGTCCCTATGTCCCTTTGTATGCTTAAACCTTTAAAACTACGCAACGGATTTTGATGCGGTTTTTTTTAAATAGAGTGATTCAAGAGGAAGGTTTTAGTATATAATTTATTAGGTTTTAGACCAAGCGAAGCCGAGAGCGGTGAGCTAGTACTTGATATGTAGCATAACACCTGATAGCTTCAGCAGGTAATTTGTAATGTTTCAATTAACAGAAGTCACATTGAAATTTCACAAGAGATACTCAATTAAGGTATATTACAAGTAAGACTTTAATTATTCCATTCAGAACTCATTGACTACATTAGAATCCTACTTCGGATTTGTTTGTTCCTATGTTGGTCCCATTGATTGATAGGATATGAAGTTCAAATTTTTATGTGCATACACATATTATGTAAGTAGATTGTTGGTACATACTTACATGACATCAATTAGATATAAATAGGTTTAACTATAGCTATAACCAAAGGTGATTATTATTTTAGGATTTTTAAAACTACGCGACAGATTTATTTAATAAAAATAGAGTGCAAGAAGAATATTTTACTCATTAATTTACCTATTTAATATATTAAACTTATGATACAGACCTTTAAGAGCTTAAAATGCTCAATTTCATTTAAAAATTTCGATAATATACCTCATATATACTCAATTATAAGTATAACTAATTGCTATATTTAAAATCAATCTACATTTCTCATACATTCCAATAAAATTAAAATAGCACAACCAAAAACAGAAAAAACGTAATCAAGACCAAATATCCTTGATATTTGAATTGTTATTTATTAATAAAAAATTAATTACAGTTTACTTAGTATGAGTTGAGATCACTTCAAAACGGAATTTTATTAAGGTTAATTTTATGTGATGATAATATTATTATCTCGATATTACGAAAAAAAAAATTCAAGTATGTTATCTTAAATTTATGACACTTCTGTTTAAAAATTGAAGTGTAGGTAATCTCCCCCGAATTGCTCATGAAAAGTTGAGTTTGAGTTTAAGTTTATGCAAATCTTTTTCCTTGTGCACATATTAATATTATACTAATCGATAAATATCATAACCATTTTATATTTAAAATATTTTCCGAAGGATCTAGATTCTAGGTACATTTTTGTTGTTTATTTAAATACTATCCTATTTTGAATTATTAATTGGACAACTTCTAAAATCAAGTTATCTCTTTTTTTTTTTTTTTAACGTTGGGAAATGCTTTTACGCATCCCCCTCGGCAGTTTTACTGTCCAAGGGGGTATGTGGGACTCGCTGCGAAGCCATACCCACTAAAACCTACCTAAAACTTTTTTCGGTCGGGTACCTTTCTTGTGTCAATACGTATTGAGAAACGCTCCGTCGAACATAATTAATTTAAAAAGTAATAAGTGTAAATATTGTGTTAAATCCGTGTTCATCACAAAGGACTTACCTTCAGTGTATCACTATCTAAAAAGTTTTAATAATTCACAGTGGTAAACACAAACTTAAGCTACAAATTGTGTTGAATGCTGACTTTTCTCGAATACCCACAAGTTGAGAACATAATATTATCAACCGGGAGCATTTATTAGTGTGCTTTTTTACAAAAATCGGTAAAACACCGAAGTATTGGAGCATTTATTACTGTGCTACTTTGACTTTTGATTTTTTTTTTTATTACTTTTATTTTTCAACTTAAATTTACATGATGGTGGCCTGCTCAGCGTGTAATGTGAATATTTTAGTAACCCAAAAAAGAATTAAATGCACCAATGGAAACTGCCATCACCTATATCATCAGGATTGTGTCAAGTTTAATGAAACAACTGGTGTACGTTCAAAATGGGTGTGCCCTGTCTGCGTGGCTTCCAGACCCAAGGTGGGAGACAACTCCAATACCCCCGTTCACGGCAAGGTTCCTAGAGATTTGATGACAACGCCAGTAAGCTCCGTGCCGACGACCTCAGACAATGACACGGTGATATTAGAAATTCGCAAGCTCCGTGATGAAATGAATTCAAAATTCGAAAATCAAGAAAAATGTCTTAATAAATATAACTCCACGCTTATCAAAGTCCAACAAGACTTAAAGGATCTTGGCTCTCAATTTTCTTTAATACGAGAAGAATTGGATGAAGCCATAAAATCAATAAAATTTTTATCAGACGCACACGACGACCAAATAAAAATAAATGAACACACTGAAAGTTCTCTTTCGAAAATTCTTGACGAGAACTCATTTCTCAGGTCTGAATTAAATTTATTAAATACAAAAATGGCTCAGCTAGAACAATCCAGTAGAGACAACAATTTGGAAATTCAATGTGTCCCTGAACAACGAAATGAAAATCTTCTTAACATTATAAACAAAATAGCAAGCACAGTTAAATATGATCTAAAAGACACTTACATCGCGGGTTTCCACAGAGTGGCTAAGCTAGATTCTGAATCAAAACGCCCACGCAATATTATACTGAAAATGAACAACCAACGTACCCGAGATGATTTCCTAGCCGCCATAAAAACCTTTAACCGCCAAAACGGAGAGAAATTAAACACATCTCTTATTGGCCTTGCTGGTGCTAAGTCACCAATATTCATCTCGGAACATCTCAGCCCTGCCAATAAACAACTTCACGCTGCCACTAGACTTGCTGCTAAAGAAAAGAAATACGACTTCATTTGGATAAGGAATGCCCGCATTTTTATTCGTAAGGATATCAAATCAGAAGCAAAGTGGGTAAAAAATTTAGATTTTCTGAAAACCTTGTAAACTTTAGCAATAACTTAATATTTATAAATGTTTTCTTTTAACTGTATTTATTTTAAAATTCACTCTCAAATGTTATTACCAAAATGTACGAGGCCTCAGAACCAAAACCGAAGAATTTTATAAGTCTATATTGTTAAATAACTACGATGTAATAATTTTAACCGAAACGTGGCTTAACAGTAGTGTATTTGACCATGAACTTTTTGACCAACGTTATAATGTTTTCAGACGAGATAGATCGTCAACTTCTTCTAGTGAGCATAAACGAGATGGAGGTGGTGTCTTAGTTGCAGTAAATAACCGTTTTCGTGTTATAAGAAATTTCAATTGGGAATCAGCATGCGAAGACCTTTGGCTTTCATTAAAAATTAATAATAGCTTTTTAATACACATATGCGCTGTTTACATACCTTCACCTGTTAATTCGTCGTACCTCGAAACATTTTTAAATAATACTACTCAAATCATACATAATGACGTGAACTCTCAGCGCTCTTCCACTTTTCTGATAGGTGATTTTAATCTATGGGAATTAGTTTGGCAACGCGATCGTGATTTAAACTACCTAACAACGTCTTCCAATTGTAGTTCACTCAGTACATATTTCCTCGATTCCCTTGCATTTAACAATTTACAACAATGCAATGCTGTCGCGAATTCAAATGACCGTATTCTCGATTTAGTTTTAGCCAGCGAGCCGTCGCATGTCAACGTCTATAACGCTGATTTACCTTTAGTTTCGATCGATGCGCATCATCCCGCTCTTAAAATTATTATAGAAAATCCTTCTCAACGTCATTTTAAACCAAATAGCGACATTGTTTTATATGATTTTTATAAGTGCAATTATGAAGTCATAAATTTCGAACTGGAACAAGTTGACTGGACTTCCCAATGGATAAACGCCTCCAACGTTGACGAAATGGTCACAACTTTCTATGATATTGTATTAAATATTATTAAAAGTAATACTCCAGTACGCAAACTACGCAATGAAAAATATCCAACATGGTTTAGTCGCCCCTTAATAAAATCTCTTAAAGAAAAAGCTAAGTTTCATTCAAAATACCTAAAATATGGGAATCTCAGAGACAAGCTCCAGTTTGATTTGCTTCGAAGGCGATGTAAGGACATGCTAGACCACTGCTACTCAGAATTTAAAAATCACGCGGCTGATCATTTACGTCATCGTCCTAAGCACTTTTGGAAATTCTTTAAGGATAAAATGAGCAACTGCACAAATTTACCACATGAAATGGTTTTTAATAATACGGTTGTTAAAGGTGGTCAAGAAATATGTAATGCTTTCTCAGATTTTTTTCAATCAGTATATTCTTATTCATCGAATTCAACGTCTTTTTCCATAAATATGCATGATGCAGATACAGACAGTGGTGTCGCCCCTTTTAGCACGTTGGTAATATCTGAAAAAGAAGTGTTAAATCGCTTAAAACTCTTAGATGCCAATAAAGGCCCAGGACCCGATGCAATACCACCAATATTCTATAAAAATTGTGCCAAAGGCCTATACATACCACTTACTCTAATCTTTAACGAATCATTAAAATTAAGCTTCTTCCCATCTACTTGGAAACTCGCACACTTAACTCCGATTCACAAAGCAGGCTCATTAAACGAAATTGCCCAATACCGACCTATCTCGATTCTAAGTACACCTGGAAAAGTTCTAGAAGACATAGTAAATACTAAACTTTTGGCCCACATTAAATGTAAAATTGATCAAAACCAACACGGGTTTCTGCCCCGTAAATCAACAAACACAAATCTTGTAGGTTATGTATCTGATATAGCTGAAGCTCTTGATAAGAATCTCGAGGTGCATGCTGTGTACACCGATTTCAGAAAGGCGTTCGACTTAGTAAATCATGATCTTCTATTACATAAGCTCTCAAATATGGGGATACACGGATCCTTATTAAGATGGTGCGAGTCATATTTACGCAACCGCTCCCAGCTTGTCTCAATCCGAGGTTTTAAATCCACCCCCTATACTATTCCATCGGGAATACCGCAGGGCTCCCATCTCGGTCCTCTCTTCTTTTTAATCTTTGTTAACGACCTCCCGCGTGTAATACAATCCAACTATAGAATGTACGCTAATGATTTAAAAGTTTATAGAACGATTAAGGATAAAACAGATGTTAACATACTTCAATCAGATCTTAATAATATACAAAAATGGTGTACAAATAATCACATGTGCTTAAATATTAATAAATGCTATCACATAACATTTTCTAGAAAGAAAATTCGAACACCTGTTACTTACCAAATCAATAATTTACCACTCACGGAAGTGAGCTTTATCCGTGACCTAGGCGTTATCATGGATAGTTCTTTAAGTTTTAGAATCCATTACGATCATATTGTCAAAAAAGCTTCACAATTATCGGGCTTCGTCACGAGACAAATGAGATTCCTGAAACAACCTCAACTTACCATTTTAATTTATAGCACCCTCGTTCGTGGAATACTAGAGTATTGTTCAGCTGTCTGGAGCCCTAGTTACCAAGTCCATTCCGATAGAATTGAAAGAGTCCAGAAACGTTTTTTGTACCATCTTAGTTACTCAGACCATAAATGTAGGGTTTTAACTTCCTATGACCAGCGTCTGTCGTACTTTAACTTGAGTGGTTTACATACACGCAGGAAAGTAGCGGATATATTATTTCTTTATAAGGTTCTACATGGGGAAGCAGATTGTTCTGATGTCTTGGAGCGCATTTGTCTCTCAATTCCGCGTATCACTACTCGTTTACATAACAGATTATGTTTTCTGCCACCTTTAAGTAAAACTAATCTTGGTCAACATGCACCTCTGTTTCGAATGTGCACCTATGCAAATAGTATCCGATCAGAAATAGATATATTTAGTGGTTCTCTGGTCTCAATTAGGAATAAATTATTAAATTTAATCAAATAAATACATAGTTATCATAATTATTGTTACATAGATAAGGTATCCAATTAAAATTTGTAAATTTGCATGCTGTGTCTACATCCAGAAGGTTATAAATCAACTGCATGATAGTACATAATTAATAGAATAAATCAGAAACATTTTTGTAACCAGTTTTGTAGACCAATAAAAAAAAAAAAAAAAAAAAAAAAAAAAAAAACCCAACGGTGGCCGTCTATCACCCTGAACGACGGGGGTTAACAGCCAGGCCTTATACCCCCGCCGTCTATGTGGCGACTGCCGCGTCTTGGCGACCCTCCGAGGCCCGGGAGCGTATAATGGGCGCCGATATTAGACAATATCGCCGTTCCATTCCGGACCTATCCACCTTACGTCACGGGGGGATCCGGTTTCCTTGCCGTGAGCATAGCTGTAGTATGCGCGTATCTACGGAAACCTCCCCCCGGCCTTTTCTCTAGGGTGTTTTACGGCTGGCGCTGGTCATATAGACGCCTGCGCCTGCCGGCTCTGCGTCGTCGCAGAGGATCCGCTCCTGGGTCGTTTTCCCGGGCCCTCTCTGCGTCCTCCTTTCTCTTCATTACCGTCGCACAGAAAGTGGCGACGATCTTCCATGCGCGGTCACCGTCGGAGGAGACCATGGTCTCTACAAGAGTCTGCAGAGTCACCTGGGAGTTTGCTCCCAGTAGGCTCCGGAGGGATCCACGTTCGTCTGTCCAAGCTGGACAGTCTGCAAGGGTGTGTAAAGCCGAATCTTGTAGGCTGCTACAATGATGGCAGGCGGGAGCCGGCTCACGGCCTAAAATCAAGTTATCTCTAAGCTAGATAGCTGTGGAGCAACTTGATGTGGGCACCAAGGAATATAAATAACAATTCCTAAGTCTGGTTTTCGCCACTTAGTCAGTTGCTAGACAAACAGCGATCTCCCAGTAGCATTTATTAATTATTATATTAACCAAGTTTAAAGGCAGATCATCATAAATACCACCACATGTTCGCTTACGAGCTGACGAGATCGTGGTCAAGTCGTTCGTCGTTCCCAGCTGTATATTGTATAGAGCATATTATATTGTGTCAGAAGTGAAACTTCTTTGGCAAGATTCAAAGATACCAAAATCGTCACCTTAGTTCATGACGTGACGGTATTGCCATAACGCGACGTGACTTTAAAATTTTACTCTCAACGCGCCTAAAGAAGTTTCACTTCAAAAAAGATCCTAAGAAGTGGCAGTCATCAACAGTAAATTCATAAACCCAAATCTCATTATTTTGTACAAGTATGACAACGATAAGATAATCATAGAATATTATATCAATTACTTAAAGCGTAATAGGTAGAAACTATATCAGATTTAATTAGATAAGTGTGCGTCCTGTTAGGTGCATCCAGGCGTAATTTACACAGAGATTCTAGTGCCATATTGCATTATATTATCATACCTACTATGTTTACATTTCATCTCGTTCGTAATTATTAAAGCCATGATTTTCGTTCATATGAATAAAATTAAATATGTAATTCGATTAATTTTGTAAAGAGTATCATAATCGTTTAAGATCTCGTTTAACTAAATTTAACTTTAATTTGAATATTGGCACCTTGACCCCGATCGCAAATTAAGTCTTCTTTAATTTCCGTATTTATAAATATATTTAATTGTTTATAAGGGATATACTGTTATAAAAAGAGTGATAAGCATATAAATTTTATTTGTATATTTTATGAATGTCTGCTTTCATTGCTCATTTAGGAGTTACTTAGGAGTTAGGACACATTCGCAGTCTACTATTTTTCTTAGATGCGTTAAAAAATATTAAAACGCAGACAAAGTTTCGTGTAAAAATCTAGTATTGAAATAAAAAATTTACACAGAAAATCAAACACTATTTTGTTCTCTGGTTAATTATATTGTTATAGTCTATCAATTATTTTAATGTCAGATACAATAAACGTTGTATTTTTCCTGTTATATAATACCATAGTTTTAGTATGATACAACGAATAAAATTACCAATGCCATACTAATCATTTAAAATCTGAATGGATTATATTTCGACCTCCATTTGTTTCCGTATGGTTTCTAATTTTGTCTATATTTCTGACACAGTAACACATTCAACATCTATGTTTTCCAAGGTCAGTATTAGCAGTATCTATTGTTATTTAGATGCGACCTCACTGAGCAAATAAGCAAACTGCATGTCTTTAAACATGTTAAAAAGGAAATCATAAAAAAATATTTATTTTGTGCTCGCGGCCACAGATAGGCCTCGGCCGGGGCGTCCCTAGTGGTGGTCCCTACCAAGCATAATTGTTATTTCGTACTAAAATCTATCTCTCTACTAAAATTGTATATATATGTCCATTAACTATAAGTATTATTCTATATCTTCATTCATAAACTATTTTTGATGCTAATTTCCAAAATTAATTAGATTTACTTTTTTAATGAGAGCTTTTAAATTTTATTTGATTCGAAAGTGCATAATGACGAGGTGGGAAAAATTCTATAAGCAGGTAATATTTACATAAATATAGGTTGTAGGTATACATATAATATTAATAAGGAAAATTATTCAAATAATAATAATAATCAAAGGCGTCCCTACGCCTCATCCCTATGTGACGACCCCATCGCCCCCTGTTGGCATATCTACAATAGATATCCCAACCGTGCAGTCAGTCACCCCGCAGGGCACCTTGTGGCGAGGTATCGGGGAGTAGCGACGCCGCGGGAACCGAGCGCTCCCGGGGGAGGTCCCTGTCCTCACCTCTGGGCTGTCCCGGTGGAAGTTCGGAGTGAACAATGACGAGATTCAGGATCCCCCACCTCTGGCTTGCCTTTGTTGGCCGTCCAGAGTGGAGCCGCTAGAGCTATATGCTCGGGGGTGGAAGTGTCTAATGGCGTAATAGCGGGGAAACCCGATCCGGGCCCGCGGGCCCGCGATGGTGAAACCGGTACCGCACCTCTCTACACCCCCAGCCGTTCAGCTGATGTTGCCCCCTTGTTGCCATTATCGGTAACCTTTTTGGGAGCCCATCGACCGAACTGGCGAGTCACCGTCTGCTATAATTTTCAATTTTTAATATTGAAAAGGCAGACGTCCATAGTCCCCATAGACCCAATATACCAGTCCATCTAACACCCCCTTCCATAACCCAGTTTTATTCATTTCCATTTTTCTGCAATAGTCCTACATTGGCCGCGGACTGCCCAGGGCTGTATCTCTATAGTGCAGCCATGGGCAGGCTGCGGCTGGTGTCCCACAACACATTAAATTCTCTAAAGGGCCTCTGCGTGTTGGACCTGTGTCCCCACGTAAGCCTTCCAAAGGACCGGGTATCATCCTTACGGCGATACCCGTGTATTATGGAGAGAGACATAATAATAATCACATAATAACATACGATTATAATAACATAAAACTTATATTTATTGTCCTAATTAGACATTTTACATCTTTCTTATTACGCAGTAGGTAAGTACGAACTTAAACTATATTAGTAGGTCTTAGAATTATCTTAAATAATAATTTATTTCATTACATTAAGAAACGATACATAATAATATGATTATATAGTTTAAAAACTATGAATATGTAAAGCATAACGATAATAGGTTCGAGTTCCTTTAACAAAACTTCGGTTGATAGAAAAAAGCCTATTTTATTTTTCTACAATTTTATAATAATTCTAATAATATATAAAGCATTATTTACATTATTGTAACGGTTTATAAATAAAACAAGTCGTAATTTTTAAATTATAAAATGTTTGTGTTAATTTGTACCTCATCATATTATATTTTTGAGGTCACATTTTTGTTGAATCTGTTGATAATAGAATAATACCTGCACCTCCGATTTCTGACAAGCAAACATGTAAATTCGACACAGAGGTTTCATAGGGGTATTGTTTTAGAGCTAGCGCACACGAGCAACTTTTGTCTCCGCAACTATTTTGTCTCTCCCATCAACTCTATGGGGAGTTGCATCGCTACGTGCGCGCATTTTCGTACTAGCCCATAGGTGGGAGAGACACAATAGTTGCGGAGACAAAGTTGCACGTGCGCGCTACCTCTTAGAGCCAGCACGCACGAGCAACTTTGTCTCCGCAACTATTTTGTCTCTCCCATCAATTGTATGGGGAGTTGCGTCGCTACGTGCGCGCACTTTCATACTAGCCCATAGGTGGGAGAGACAAAATAGTTGCGGAGACAGAATAGCTGCGGAGACAAAGTTGCTCGTGCGCGCTAGCTCTTAAGCTATAAATTAGTTTTGTGACGTGAAAATGAAAAACACAAAAGTATACCGAAGTGGGCCAAAATCAGTGTTTGTTACTCTGTTAATATTAGGTATACATTTGAAATTGATTTATCTTACGACTGCAATATTAATTATACAAACTTACAAACATAATAATTATATTGTATATTTTCTTTGTCTACGTAGGTATATATAGGGTATGATAATGAAATCACATTGAGTTGCAATAATTATATCGCCCAATGAAGTATTGGGCCGTAACATATTGTGACAATCAGTACTTTGGTATAGGTACTTCAAGTAATTCGTCGTATGGTACCGCATCGAAGAATTTCTTCGCCGTTTCTATGGTAACGTTCATAGCATAGTCGACCACTGGCTGCCCAAACTCTTCTGTTACGATCTTCCAGTTTTCATTGAGAAATTGTAATACTGTGTTGCCTGAAATCAAAGAAAACATTTTAAATTAGATGTCGTTTGTTATATCGAAAATTAAAATTTCTACAATAGTTTTGGGAATCTTAAATTAGCTTTATCGTTAAATTGCTAATCTTAATAATCACTATTGGACGCCAAAAGCTTTAAAATAAAATAGAATAAAACTAGTACCATTTCTTTGTCTGGCAAAGGATATAATCATCAACCCAAAAGAAAATAGGTCAGTGAAACAGTTGTGAAACGCATTTGATCTATAAAGGGACAAGGGACTTTAACGACATCCTTAGGATATGCATCCTTTATTTCTCTACACAAAATTTGTGTACAAGACTGCTCTGGTTTTGCCCGTAGATAGGAATTCAAAATATTCAAGATTATAAAACTTGTAAAAACTACATTATATCTAAAGTGCACTTCATCTAAGCAAAAGATCGTAAAAATTGGCAAAGATCGACAGAATCTGGTTTAATCTGCTATTTGATTGAATGACTAGCGCGATCATTGAATGGCGACATTTAATTGAATGACTAGGGCAAGCGTTAAACGATATATTCAACAACTGAATGAGTTGACATGACATTTAGTCATTCAATGAAACGTCGCCATTTAATCAAACAGCAGATTCAACCAGATGACTGCGACAGATATAACAACTACCTAATTATTATGATTCTACTAATTGCTGTAGAAGTTTCCAGTGCAGCATAATCTATACTAATATTATAAAGCTGAAGAGTTTGTTTGTTTGAACGCGCTAATCTCGGGAACTACTGGTCCGATTTGAAAAATATAATTATTGTTAAAGTAAAATAAATAGTACATACTTAGCTCAGGATTCCCTTTGAACAAATTGTTGATTGTATAATGCACTCTATCGCCATAGTCAAAGGCATATCTATAATTCTTTATTCCGAAGTGATCGCGTCCCTCCGAGTCCTTGAAGTACTTCGTCTTTATATTCAGTTTTATTATGGAGTTAACTGTAATTCGAAGGGAAATCGTAAAATTGTATTCGTTTCAACATTAGATAGGGATTATAATGCACATTGGGATTTGTGATGTTAAATTGATAAACAATGTTTTGGCAAGTCTATCTCATTTATATATTTTGTTTATTACAGAGTAATATCACAGTATTATAATATTTATAGTAATATCAAATCAATCAATCAATGTTCAAGTAGGTACTTACGTTATGATTTACATAATCTAATTTAATTTATTTATTTAATAAATTTAGACTTTTTGTGGAATTAATAATTAGTAGGAGTTTATATTGTAATTTGATCTTACTTCTATATACATTACATTTTAAATAACAAACTAAACAATAAAAACACGTTACATACCGATTTTTATTTTAGAATCTCCCTCGCCGTTTATAGGGAAGAGTAGCAATCTCCCAACAGCTGTATATTTTCCCTTAATCGTTATATTGCATCGTATTTCCAATATAAATATATTTCTCTCTAAGTATGCTCTGAAATACAAAAAAAAAATCATATAAATACAATAAAAGATTCGATTCAAATATGCTTACAAAATAACAGTCTAATAATAATTAATTGCATTTGCTCACGCCGCGGTCTATTCGTGAAAAATTATGTAATTAAGGTAGATAATAATTATAATCCACGCAGCCATAAAAATGTGTATTCAAATTAGGACAAAATTTTGTTAATATTTAACTTTACTAATCAAAGTATGAATCAATAAATTTTTGGATGGATTTTTTTTATTTGATCTGCTTGCGAAAATTCTCATAACAGCTTTTTTCCAAAAAAGTCGAGAGACCTTTTGTTCCTTGAAATCTCTACTTTCTGATAGTGTAAAAAAATATACATTACCATCATATATGGTACTTATATATCTAAAGTTTTTTACTTTAAATATATAAAGTTCTCAGAAAATGCATACAAAATAATTTTAACATGTTAAAATAGCATATGATAATCCACAGAGCTAATAATGATTGGCTGTAGGCTTGGCTCATTTATTTAATATTTATTCAATACGGAAAATTTAATATTCACTGTGGAATACTATTTGAGGTGCAATGGCCATTTATAATCGAATATTAGAGGTTTATTTCTATGTTATAATTCTTTATTTACCTATTACATACAATATTTGAATTAATATACCGAAATTTACAAGGATTTTTGTTTGTAATTACAATATATAAAATATTTAATGAGACTCTTCACTCTTGGATTAATATACTCTTTATATTAATCCCTTGCATTATTTATTTTTTGTATAGGTAAAAATTGGTTATTATGTCATTAGTTACTGTGATATCATTGCTCATCATATCTTAGCTAAATTACTGACAAAGTCTTTTAATCAATTATGTATTTTCAAGAGATTATTGAGTTAAACATTGCATATTTTAAATAAATAAATAAAATAAAAAACACTTTATTGTACAATGCACAGATATAAAAATACAACAATAAACAAAATGAATCTTCGATTTCTTCCAGGCAACCTTGGGATATAGGAAAATGAAAAGATTGAAAAAGGTAGATAGTGCATATACAAGGAGTGAATACAAATAAATATAATAGATATAGGTAAGTAAGGTATAAAATTACATATAACATAAGAAAGAAAGAAAACGTGCAGAAGAGGATATAAAAAATTTCAAGTAGAGAAAAAGGTAAAACAGAACAGATACAGAATGACTATGAGGACAAATAGTATTTTTTAATTGCAGCTTTAAAACTATTCAAAGTTTGCGCTTGCTTTATTGCGGTTGGTAGGGAGTTCCACAATCTTACGGCTTGCACGGTAAAAGATGAATCATAAAATTTGGAGAAGTGAGCAGGCATACAAAGCGTAAGATTGTTATAGGAGCGCAAATTACGTTCATGAGACGAGCCCATGAATATTAATTTCTATTCATATTTTAAATCATATTTTATTAAAAATAACCAAGCTTAATTCGCCGGTAGACATAAGACAACAACTAAATCCATGCTTTATAAAAGTATGTCAGTTAATTTACGTTACTCGATTATGATGGTGTTTTTAAATAACTCTAAGATTATTGACTGAAAACGGAACATTCAGTTCATGAAATAAATGAGTTTGTCATCTAGTTATTTCCTTGCAATCCGAGCTGCACTTATGTTCATAGTTTATGCGATTACCTAGTTCTGTATTGGCACTAATTTCTAGTGTTCATACTTCATACGAATAAAATCAATTCTAATAATTGTTTAAGTGAATCGGAAGCGCGTTTCACGATGAATACTATAGTTTAAGTAGGTAAATAATATAATTATTGCAAACACGTTTGACACATAGGTTAGGATTTTTAGTACAAACGTCTTGTATTCTTCAGAAAAAAATACATATTGTAATGAATTGATATTTTTAAGAGATGTTAGAGGTTAGAATAATTCAAGAGGATAACGATTTATATAAAGAATAGCTAGAAATATTAAAATAAATAGATAAAAAGTAAGAATTACTAATAATTAAGAAATATTTGCTCATTTACATTAATTATTTTATGAACGCATGTGACGTTAATTTGATTAGTTTATTTAACAAGGCGTTCTAATAATAATCACGAAGATAAACTTTAGATATGTACCCTTTGTAGGTATGTATTCAAATAATTATTAATTCTAAGTGTTTTTATCATTAAATAGTTTTTTATTTAGTTGTAGGTATTCGATGTTTTTTATTCTTAAAGTCTTCATTCATTATATTCATAAAGCCCCTATGTAGGTATTATGATTTATGGACATATTATTAGGTATACAATCGTGGGTTTTTATACGTTAGTTTTCTATAGTTCTGAAATTACAAGCACTAATACGAACTTCCAAAATTGTAGAGTTTAATGAAGGAAGTGAATATTATGTAGTGGGCGGTGGTTCGGAACTTCGGATAACATGCAAATCGCAGTGTCTAATAATTTAAAATAGCAATTACGAGTTTCTGCGTTTACTTACTCAACATTTAGCACCTGACATTTCCGTAGCCCCGTGACCTTCCCATCTATGAACGTGACCTTGACCCCTGGTAGCTGAATTGGCAGCTCTTCGATGATGAAAGGGTCCAAGGCCGGCACTCCAAGATGGGGTAGACCTTTGGAAAACTCTGGTATGGCATCTTGGGTGGCTTGAACTAAACAGGAAGACTCTGTGTTGTTGCAGGGGTGAATGAAGTCGGCTGGAAAATACAACGACGTCGTGAGTTTTTTTAGATTTATTTGTGTATGTAACTGTATTAAAAATTATACGTTACGCTTAATACTATATACTTTTAAAACTATAGGTTGAGATGATAAAGAGGTAGATTAGATTTGAACATAGTACCTATTATAAGTTTTTAAAAAAACTACCTAGATATACCTATATTTTATTTTATATTCTAAACATAGAAACAGAATGAAATTACACGTTGGTTAAATACAATAATTACTGGAAAGCTCTTAAACGAAACGAAATAAAAGTCTTCAGCAGAAATAACTTGTAACTGACAAAAATATTGAATGACTGTAAAACAAACGTAAAAAAAGGAGAAACTTCTCCAGCAGTTCTGTATTGTTTTAAATTTATCGTGAAATCAACCATATTTTATTGATTTTTACCATTATGAAACCGAATTCTTAATTTAATTTACTCTATGTAGTGGGAGAGATATCAGAGATCATAGTGTAGTTTATTATCAGTATTCTCTAGATTTGTGTCAATCATTTTAATTAAAATCACCAAAGAATGATTTTGTTTGAAATAAATTATCTTGCATCCAACATTGTTGTAATATAAATAGCTAATCACGCGATATGAAACTCTCACAATTCAAGAACCAATCCGGTCAGGGTTAGTCTTATTACCTATTCAGAGTACCTATAGCTTTAGTTTTATGGATTTAGTTTTGGTGTAAACAAAACAAATAGAAAGGATAGGTATTCAGTTTTGGAACTACTTGTGTAGGAACTAGGCTTCTTTCTTACTTCTGCTTTAGGATACTCTATTCTGTAACATTCAGCTATCATCAAGTTTGTCAGGAGGTTTGATGTTACTTCCCCGAAAAAAAAAGAAGTTAAAATTCGACGCGAGGTTAATAATAATTAAAGTTTGCAGTAGACGTGGCTCTTCTATTAAACAAATAGTCATCGTTGTTTTAATAAACAATTAATGTCAATTAAAACACCCTAATATACGTTTGATAGTATTACGGTTATTAAAATATACGGAATTCGATTATTTAGATAGAAAAAAAATTACGTTGTATTGTGTAATCCGATAACAGTGCGCAATAAATTATCTTGAAATGCTCATCTGATCATATCTAAAACCAATTCATTATATTCGTTTAACTCTATATACTATAGTTTTATCAAATGGTGTTTAAATTATAACAATCACGCGACAACAGCACAACCGTAGTTCCAATGATTTCATCAAAGTCATCATCATTACCAGCTATAATTGCGATTATTATCAAATGAATTACATTCATGTTGGCCTGTGACACACATAACAGTATCATAAAGTTTAGTAAGTCCACATTGCACTGCTGTTGCAACGCTATTTCGCGATGTGTGCACGCGATGCTTAAATATTTTTATATTTATTTATAAACATGATGAAGATTGTAAAATAATATACTGAATTTTTTTGTGCTATGCATCTCTATGTACCTCTATAAAAACGAATTACCTATTTCTTTGGTCACGGCATCGCGTGTGAACGGGTGGACCGATTTCGACAATTCTTTTTTATCATATTCCTTGAGGTACAAGGATGGTAATATAGTACAAAATGGAAAATTTGAACATGTACCACGGGCGAACCGCTAGTCTATATAATTATTATATACAAATTAATCCCTATTTCCCTTGGTCACGGAACCACACGTGAGCAACTGGACCGATTTCGATAATTCTTTTTTTCTTGTATTCGTTATTGTCAGAAGAAGGCTCTTATGAAAGTAAACCTTTATGAATTGTTGCCAGGCATAAAAAATTGGAAAACATAATGGCTATCTAGACACGCGGCAGCGTGTCAAGCCGAGTTCAAGCGAAGAGAACTGGCGAGCAGCAGCCGTGTGTATATTTACACGAACCATTTCGAGCCACTTTTCACCCCCTTATAACTCAAAAACTATTTAAGTTATATAAACCAAATTTGGTACATATCAAGAGGACCTCAAGATAAACAAGAACCTTAAATTTCATAAATACAGATTAAACAGTTGCGTAGATATTAATATCCAAAAATCGCAATTTTTAAGACTGACTGACTTATAGACATATACAAAACCTAACCCACTTCCAGATGACCTAGAAAGTTCAAATTTTGTAATCAACTAGGTAATAGTGAGTGTACAAAGGAAAAAATCAGAAAATACTGAATTTATTTGTATTTAATTTTTTTTTCAATGACATAAATTTTGTTTGTATGGAAAAATGGAAAAGTTTAAAAAAAAAGAAAATAGTATATTCACCTTACTAGTCTTAAAAAATAGATCAAAACTAATCAGTGGCCGAAAAAATTTTTGAAATCCATCAATAAATGACTGAGATATAGATTATTGAAGTTTACATATTTTAGTACGAAACATCTGTAGATTCGATGCGCCTCTGACATCACACTCACTCGCGCTAGTATTCGCTTGGGCGGATTACTTCGATTGCATGATTTCTTTATTCAAAACTGTTATTAAACGTAAAATAAAAGAAAATTTTAATAAAAATATTGCCTTTATTGCTCACACTATATACTATATACAGTTAAAAATAATATATAATTTTACATATTCACATTTATTTATTCTTTATTTATGAGTGTTTAGTTTAGTTTTAATTTCAGTGTAAATAAATAAATAAATAAATAAAATCTTTATTTTGCTTTAAACATGGTATTCAATGGTGATACAATTATATTAATAAAGCACAAACATGTTCAGCCAATACAAGCATGCAAAAATAATTACCATACATGGTGTAATGGAAGAAGGCTTCGTCGAAGGTCGAAATGATTTAATTTGCGTAATATTAATATGAGTGAAACATCTTTAGGCGCGTTTAGAGTAAAATTTCAAAATCGCGTCATGGCAATACCGTAACGTCATGGAGTAAGGCGACGATTCTTCTACAACGATCTTTGCATCTTGGTAATAGTGTGTGTACAAATTCACGCTGGATGTTTAGAAAATCATGTAATCTTTTAAACAGAAAACGAGTTTAAAAATTGCAGATAATGACGGGGCAATGTGCGCTGACATTCATAACATACAAGAAAATATAGAAAATAATACTAAACAAACCATACAGAGAAACCGCAAGAAAAAAAAATCGTATATAAAAAGTATTATATTTATAAAGTAAATCAAATTTGCAGAGTAATTTTCTGTACAAAAAGTAATGATATCCCACCAAAAACATAAATGTAAAAATTGGAGCCGAGTTCAATCGTTGACTTAATTTGCCAAAAAAATGAAATGAGATCTAAATGTGTGCCAAGTTCTGCAGACAGTCCAGAAATTTATTTACAAAGATGTATTAAGTTCTTAGGTTGACTGAAAACTCAATTGTTTTATTTTCCCTTAGAGAACAATGTTTATTCCAAAATATAACTTTTTTAATTTGAATAATATAATTATTTTCACAAAGCAAACAACTAATGACCTAGAACCCCATAATTTGATGAGGCTAGTTTTACATACTGTTTATATTTTGTGAGGTTCTAAAAACTAGCCTCAAGTAAATCAAATTTGCAGAGTAATTTTCTGTACAAAAAGTAATGATATCCCACCAAAAACATAAATGTAAAAATTGGAGCCGAGTTCAATCGTTGACTTAATTTGCCAAAAAAATGAAATGAGATCTAAATGTGTGCCAAGTTCTGCAGACAGTCCAGAAATTTATTTACAAAGATGTATTAAGTTCTTAGGTTGACTGAAAACTCAATTGTTTTATTTTCCCTTAGAGAACAATGTTTATTCCAAAATATAACTTTTTTAATTTGAATAATATAATTATTTTCACAAAGCAAACAACTAATGACCTAGAACCCCATAATTTGATGAGGCTAGTTTTACATACTGTTTATATTTTGTGAGGTTCTAAAAACTAGCCTCATCAAATTATGGGGTTCAATAGGTCATTAGTTGTTTGCTTTGTGAAAATAATTATATTATTCAAATTAAAAAAGTGATATTTTGGAATAAACATTGTTCTCTAAGGGAAAATAAAACAATTGAGTTTTCAGTCAACCTAAGAACTTAATACATCTTTGTAAATAAATTTCTGGACTGTCTGCAGAACTTGGCACACATTTAGATCTCATTTCATTTTTTTGGCAAATTAAGTCAACGATTGAACTCGGCTCCAATTTTTACATTTATGTTTTTGGTGGGATTTCACTTCACGCCTTAATCTTAAGTTTATAACTGCATTGTGAATATAAGGAGATGGCCATACTTTGTATTAATAAATAGTTATACTTTTATACAACTAAACTTACGCTATTTAAAAATAAATTTACATACCTGTTCGTTATTATATTAATTTTGAAGGATATTACACTTAATAATATATAGATTTATTAGTATATTGTACCTATAGGTATAATATAAGATTTCTGCCCGCGGCGCTCGTCACACAATCAGGAAAGCCGATCACCATAAAAACTTACATCTCCTATTTTATCCTTCAAGTTTTATTTTTGCCATAAAAACTCTTCAGGCTATTGCCAAGATCCCATACTTACATCTCAGAAAATACTAGCAAAAGTTGTAAAAATTAATTCAACTTTTTAGACCCATAAACGAAATTAATAGTAGAGTGGATTTATTATTGTAAATCTGTCCAATACTTCTGAATTTTTAGAAATTAAAGACTTTTTAACGGATTTTAAACGCGATTTAATCATTATATTATTTTCCCGACGTTTCGAACACTTTACAGCGAGCGTGGTCACGGGGAGACTGCAGTGCAGTACAGTCTCCCCGTGACCACGCTCGCTGTAAAGTGTTCGAAACGTCGGGAAAATAATATAATGATTAAATCGCGTTTAAAATCCGTTAAAAAGTCTTTAATTTCTAAATGTATAATACTCGCGTAAAATCAAACCCTAGAAAATACTTCTGAATTTTATTCAATTCACGTTTATTACTAGGTATATTTTCTGATTTCAAATCATGTAATACATATTATATATTTTAGACCATAATATACAGACCGAAAATATAAGTCCATTAAAAGAACGTTTCTATGAACTATGTAGGTACCTACTAGGTAGTACACATACAGCACAAGCCAAGATTGTACTCGCTAACACTTCACGCAGATAGTGTATATTATGTTCCCATCAAGTTACTAAAGCATAATAATTAATCTGATTACTGAAATAGAAACCATACGATACCGCTTAAGCTAATAAGAAAAGTTTTGCGTGCACAGTGAGTTCGACACGGTTAAACTTTATGTACCTACACTGTCAAAGTAAAGTAGTATTTATTGGTATACATAATACAAGGCTTATATGGAGATAAAATATAAAGTTTCGTTTGAAAATTTGAACGGGAAAGCGATTTTATAACATGCTCTTTAATATGTGCCTGCAGGTTTAATATTGTATCAAACATTCATCGTGTTTTACTTATGTAGTGTGTGATACGATATAAGTATTTGTTTGGCTTTTGATTGTTGGCACTGTGCAATGAGAAATAATAATGAGGTTTATGAAATCTTTAATCTATTACATTATTTTTTATATGGTTTTCGTACGTTTGTTCAATTTTCATTTCAGTAGTCGTGGAAGCTGGTTAAGTTAAGTCCGTAATTATGGTCTCGGACTTCACTCGAAATCGCGATATTAACGGTGTAAAGAATTAAATTAATTACCTACCATTTATTTGTTTACTTGTTCCTATTAAGTGAAGTCAAATACGAACTAATCATGATGAAGTTCCTTATGTGAAATTTTCCGTTTCATTAAGCATGAATACATCTCGACACCTTACTTTTGAATAAAATAATCAAGAAATTTGTATACTTGATAATTAAACAGCAATATGTCTAAAGATGATGTTTCATAATACTATGGAGAGAAGAAGAGCTATTTAGGCTTTCCTAAATACTTCGTCTCTACATAGTATAAAACAAAGTCTCTTTATCTATCCCTATGTCCCTTTGTATGCTTAAATCTTTAAAACTACGCAACAGATTTTGATGCGGTTTTTTTAATAGATAGAGTGATTCAAGAGGAAGGTAAGTATATAATTTATTAGGTTTTAGACAAAGCGAGCGAAGCCGCGGGCGGTAAGCTAGTAGTTGATAAAATGAACAAACATGTATCTTCTAGAATCTAGTAGGCCGTATAATCGAGCCAATTCGAGTTAAAATATTAAATCGATAATCACATTAATTAAATAAATAAAACGGTATTAAAGCGTAGGTAAGTGTTAAATAACTATATTAGTGTTAACTACAAGGGAATAACAATTTACATATCTAGGGCGCCTATTAGGCGCTGACCTCAAAAGTTATATTGGCAGACTAGTATCGTAGGTCGGGGTACTAAAAGCGATTAAATATTGTTTAAATTTAAGCCACATAATTATTATATGTATTAGGTTTGGGATTCATTTTCTTAAAGCAATAAAAGCAACGAGCGTACGTTAAAGCCTGCTTATGTTATATTAGGTTAGTACCTTATACTCAAAATTTGATAATAAGGTGGTACCTACTTGGCCATGACGATAGCAGTTTTTAAAGAAAAATCTACTTATCTCTGCATCTATTCATAATATAGTCTACATAATATTTACCAACATGTTTCCAAACATGACGCATACGATAGAGTCGTACAACTATCATAATCAAGCCTTTAATTTGCTTTACTACTTTGATGTAAATATTGAATTAATAATTTATAAAGGTAGTTTTTAAGTTGAATCTACTTTAATTTGCGATACCAATCTATGTTTATAGTATAGGTTTATAATCACAATACCATCCCAATTGGCTCTATTTTCTGACAATATTCATTAATTTTTATCAATTAATAGGTATTCATAAAGTTTTCTTTATTTTATTTAATAACGTTACATAATCTATATTATGCATTTATTTTGCCATGGTGATATGGTGGTAAATATCACATTAGGAAGTAGTTAAACGAGTAAGAAATTCTAGCATCTTCAAAAATACTATGCGCAAGAGTACAGTGTTTATTCCTATTCCATCACTATCATTAAAAAAACAAAGAATTTGTTAACATACTCGGGATATTATAGTAAATATGTTTATTGGGTACCTATATTCTCCTTGTAATGGTAATGAATGGTCATTGTGCAAATAATGTGAACTTAACTCGACAAATGATGTTTTTGTGACAATATTGCGGAATCAGTTCACTCATTTTCAAATAGTGTAATTTGGGTCAAGGTCAATGTCCAATTATTTTGAAAACTCCATTTTTGCGGTTTTACAATAATGTCATGGTTGTGTTCTTGAAGAAAACTATAAATATTTTTGTCTAAATTTATTTTCATTAGGAATTCATTATAATTTCTACTCATGTAACATGTTATAAAAATCACGAGTCCCAAAATATATAAATTAATCTCAAATTAACGAGAAATGATTTTTTGTGTATGAGAGTAGAGTCATTTAAAATACAATAAGTACTATAACGTGGTGTTAGGACTGATAACGTTTACAATATTACTCGAATTTTACTCTTTTTCTTACAAAAATCATTTTGACATATTGACACTTTTAATTACAAAAAAAAAATACCATCAATTCACGCTATAGTCTAGAAATTATAAGATGGCCTTAACAAAAAAATCTTTTACGAAACGGCTCATTAAAATAATGGCTCGTAGCCAAGCACGAAAATTGAATTTTTGATTGACAAACATCCACTTGTGTTCAGAAATTTGCAGTGTATGCATGAAACAGTAGTATGTTTATAGATGAGTAAGTGATTTGCATACGAAATGAGGAGACTTCGAGTTTTTAAGTATCCGCAATATTTTAGAATATATTTTTTAATTTAGTCGACCCTCGGCCTATTATAGATCACAAACGGCGTGATGTGGATAGTGTCAACCTTTTGACTGAAAGCTTTTGTTTTTGTTAATTGTAAGTTAAAGCAATTAAAATAAAAAAAATACAATTAAAAACGTTTTAGGGAAACCAATTTCATTTCGATCTTAGATTGTTCAATTCATGTTTCAAATTACCCTAACTCAGGTCCTGGAACCACAGACACAATAGAAAATATATTGTGTCGTGGACCGATCGGGCCGCTTGGGGCTCAATGGGTTAAAACAAATTTATTCAGATAACTTTGTATTTTTGCTTATTTAGTTTAGGGCTGATTTTTCAATCCTTGGTTAAAACTTATTCGTCGAATAATGTATAAAACTACCATTTTAAAAACGTATTCTAATTGCCCTTATTTCACAGTTTACGTGACATTTTAATATTATCGTGTAATACTTTATTGGACGGATAAGTTTTATCCAAGCATTGAAAAATCGGCCCTTAATCGCTTAATAATAACTCTATCCAGTATTAGGTACAACTAAAATCAAATGCCCTTATTAGAAAACTTACGCGCTAGCCGGCCCGAACACACACTCACGAAGGACGCCGCTACCGCCACAAAATATAAACCATATCTCTCACACATTGCAACTGTTCACTGAAAATATCACAGAACGATACGCCCGAATAGGAATCCGAGGACTCAAAAGTGACCTTCGTGTCTTAGTTCTTATGTAAATATAATCTTTCTCATTTTCGGTTGCATAAATTCAGGCAGCCGTTTGCCAATGATGTACGTTTTTCACGCAACACTGGACGCAAATCCGTTTTATAATGTACTGTATACTAGGCACCGGACTGTATGCGGTTAGGCGCGTACATATTCTGGACCTAAATGTTGAGGCAATGTCGCGGGCCCCACTATTTTATCCAACGTTACTTAACACGCGTCCTTTGCTTAACTGGGTTTTTCTGTTTTCATTAAAATTATTATCAATTTTCCCACTGACAGAGCTCCAAATCACTGAGTTTACGTATAATCGATTCTGTACTATGTTGCAATCAATTTAACAGCAACGATTTGTTCTTTATGATTACAACCGCTCGTTGTTAAATTTTACCTACTAAAATATAAAACCATGAAAATGTACTGAACATTAGAACTTATGCGTAACAGTCATGTTAAGATAATATCTTGTTAAACATTTTAGGAATTGTTATGTTTGTTTAAACGAGCACCATAAAATTAACCAGTAAATGTTAGGCTTTTGTGGTCTTTAGTACTAGAGTGACCTTTACGTGAGTTGCATATTAAATAAGTGTACAAATTTATTTAAATAATAACGATATAAAAAAACTTAATGTAACATATATTTATTCCAAGAAGTTTATTAAATATCACTAGTTGCGTTCCGCGATTTCATCCGCGTATTAATTTTTCCTTTTAATCCTAAATAGATGTTCCTTATCGGTATGAAATAATATAAATGGTAGCCTAAGTTAGGTATTTATTTCTTCTTCTTCTCTTCCTTAAATGACAAATTCAGTGAGGACGGATTCTGCCAATGTGAAGTTATGGACAGATGAAAGCGTTATTAATTATTACATCGCTTATAATTTGACAGTGAAAGTTCCATCATAATCTGTTCGTCTATTTTACCGTATAAACATCCATATGCATTTATAAAGAGTTATTTTAATATTCAAAAATCTAATTATATTAGATTTAGGTATAGATTAGTTGCACTTACAGAATAATACCGTTTCGTATAAAATGTAGTTAACGGATCATTAATCATAACAAATAAATTCATTAACCCTTTAGGGCATTTAGGAATAACGTCATTAGGAAAAACAATTTTCCTACTAGTAATAGTGTTTATGATTAAAATTACTTCCACGATGATGTAGCGATATAAGCATGACGTTAATTCATTATATTCAATAAAAATAATGTGTAATTAATGATTACAGTATTAAATTATAAATGAGTATTACTATAATGATTTAGTAGTATCATTAAGGAATAATATGAATAGCTAAAAACAGTCATAAAATAAAAAGATCACGAAATAAGGTACCATGATAAATCATGCATTAATATAAGAATTAATATAAGAAGAACTATAAACATAGAAGAAGAGTAAGTAAAAAAATTGTATTAAAATGTTTCATATATCGTATTGAATAAGTTATCATCACATTTTAAGGCTTTAACAATTAACATATTTCTCGTAATTGTTTTACCTGTTACAACTTGGATAATTAGAGGAAAAATTATCCTCTTATTAATTTCGTATGGATATTTTAAAGTAAATAACATACTTTATAAAATGATAAATAACCATTTAACAAGCGCATTAAATATATAACTTGGAGAGAATATTTTTACGACTTCACTAAAGTTATGAAAAATAAGGCTTATTTTTATCCCCCGCAAAGATGTTTATTGTTGAGTACTGTATATGAAATTGCGTTACATCCTACATTGTTAAAGGGTATGAAAGCGGCGAAGAGCATATAAAAACTAGTCTTTTCATATATTTTTTTTTTTTTTTTTTTTATATTATTGGAGGGCAAACGAGCAGACGCCATGCCTGATGTTAATAGCGAAGTGCGTCGCCCATAGACGTCCACAACGTAAGTTGTGAGTGTTGCCTACCAAAGAGGGGAATGGGATGGGATAAAAACGGAACAAAGAGATGGGAGGAGCTGTCCGTGAGTTAAGAGGCGGCTTGCTTTCGGCCTTTGAGAAACTGATATGTTCTTTTCTTAAAAGTCCCCAAGTCATAGTTCCTCGGAAACACAGCTGATGGTAGATTGTTCCAAAAATTAAATGAGGAATATGAGGTTCTTTATTCCTAAAGATTAGCAATGGCAAAAAAGATATCTATCAGAAATTGAATCAAATCTATTAAAATACTTATATGATAATAATTACGAGAATAATTGTGAATTTGAACTTGAAAATTGTTGAACATCCAGTTGCTAAATAAAGGCAACTTTTTTTTTAATCAAACTCTAAATTAAATAAAGGGTGTCTCAGAATGTTTTTCGTTTTTTAATATGAAATAAAAATAACAACATTCAGTTTAAACTACTTTTAATTAGCATCAAATTAAAGGGTAATTCATGAATTTTATTTATGAAAAACGATCGTTTGCAAATGCGCTCCATTAGCTTGTTCACACTCGTTTAGTCTGGAGTAAGAATTTTAAATCACTCGCTGGAGCATTGCTCTTGGATTAGCGTTGATTTCTTCAGTGATTCTTTGCTTCAAAGCATTCAAGTTGGGTGGCAATGGATTGTTAACTTTACTTTTTAGATAGCCTCACATAAAAAAATCAGCAGTTGTTAAATCTGGGCTTCTTGGTGGCCAAGAGATGTCTCCTCCTGAATTTCATTGTCCTGCAGAATTCGACTCATTTAGCAGTATCATCGGGCTTCATTTCTTTAACAATTACAATTTAATAAGGGCGAAAATGCAAATCTTGGGAAATAATGCTATGCACCGTGGATTTGTTCAAATTTAAGGAAGTTGTGCAATCGTAGTGCCTATCGCGGGTCGTCCATAACAGACTGGCGAATACGGTCGACGTTCATGCTCGTTCTCGATGTTCTTTTACGCCCAGTTGATTTATCCGGCATTGTGTTCCCAGTCTCTTCAAACTTATGCACCCAATGCTTGATCAAATTAGCACTTGGCACATTTCGTAATGTTGTTATATTGAATTGTTTCATATATACGCCAAACAATAGTGTACGAATCGTTGTTTTTGTAAAACGCTCGCACGCAAAATGCTCGCTGCGATCCCATGTAATTACTCATCACTCCTAAACTACAGAAACTCGCCAAGCGTTTGAGACCTCTCCCCTCCCCCTACTATCAGTGGTTGACGCATAACGGTCAGTTGAAAAACGAAAAACATTCTGAGACACCCTGTATATCAATCCGCAACCCTCGCCTAATCCACAACATGAGTAAATAAAACGTGTCTGAACGGCTGCAAAATTCGACATGTACCTATCATATTCGCTCCTACTGCTGGGACACGGGCCAATGAGGGTACAGGCCATAATCCACCACGGTGGCAAAGAGTGCAGAAGTCCGAAATCCTCAGCACCGAGCATTCGATAAGATGTATATCTATTGGTTTTGTTTTGAAAGCCATCATACAAAACATATCAGCCACATAGACCTATTTCAAATCACAACCAACACATAAATGTAGTTACCTATTACATGTCAAGACGTAAGTTGAATTTCTAAAAGTACATTATGAAGAAGTTAAACAGCTTATATTATTTTAAAAAGAATAAGAGCATTGGGTAAAAAGTATTATAAAATAGGTATAAAATTTAATAACAGAAATCATAACCTTCTCCTCCATATTTCTTCTCCTCCGCACCTTTTAAAAAATGTACGCTGAAACTGTACGTTTTTTACAAACGACATTTTATCAGGTCGTAAACCCTTAACAATTACCCTCAAACCCTCGAACCGTAATATATAAAAATTGTTAGGAGAATATATTTTCACGTGGTCTTGACTATTAATTAAAAAGCTGTGCGGGGTCAAGGTTATCTCGCTAGAGGGTTATTCATGTCAGCGATCTCAGCTCGAAAATAGCGGAAAGTACTTATGTGTCTTGTAATAGAGCGTACTTCAGTAAACATGTTCTTTGGCTTGAGAAATTTTGCTGTATTTTCGTATGGATCAAGAGTTTTCCTTTGTGAGATTACGGTATAATTATGGTGTGAAGAAGAAAGACTTAATGCGTAAAAATGTTTTCTTTTCGCTTCTAAAAATGGAAGATTGGATTGAAAACTATACAATTATACATAGTTGTAAAAATGGTTGCATTATTATTATCTTCCATTTGTTTGATACGTTCTCCTGGGACCTTTTTATGGTGGGTCCAAAAATTTCTCCACACAGCCACAGGACATATTGATATAGGACGTGATTCTCCTGTTAGTTCGATTGTATTTTTATCTTCCTTTAATGGCTTTGTGTTATAATAACAAACGTAAAAACCTTACAAAGTTATACATTATCTTCTTTGCGTTGAATTCCCGCTACAATCGGCCAACAAAACGGAAATATATGTTTAGGGGTTTCCGTTTTTACTGTTCTGTGGGTTTCCTAATATAAAACCTTACGTAGGCGTTGCCTTGTATCAGTGAAAACAGGTGAATGTTCAACGAATACAATTTTGAAATAACTAACCTCTGGGATAGGTACAATTAATATAGTTGCGACTGAAAATCCGACAAGAATTAATAAAAAACAAAAATGGAAATAAAAACAATATTTATAGAGATTTTCTGATAAATACTTTTTTATGACTCGGCCATAAGTGAAATGAGTTAACGAACCTTAATAATATTAATAACATACACATATTATATTATAAAAGATGCCCGATATCTATTTATTTACTGAACCAAATAATTATTAAAAAATGGAAATGACATTGAGAAATTATTCTTATGGAATGATTAATGGTGTATAATTTTTAGTCTAAATAAACAAAATGAATATTTTTTGTAATTATCTCTTTACTTCCAATTATTAATGTTTTATTTTTAATTGTGTTTTCAACAATATTACCAAATTTCGGCTGGATGAAAATTTTGGTTGTGGTCATCGTCACAGAATTAAATCTCGATATAGTTCTGTGGTCGTCGTCATTGGTAGTTTGACCGAAACATTAGCAAAATGTAATAAGCTTATGTCAATATTATAAAGTATCGATAGATTACCTATTACATTATTTAGCGTTTGCCATTTGTCTAGAGGTCCATGGTTTTATGAAAAGTCAATACATCTCCCTGTAGGGTTACCAGTGGGGCTAGAGGACGTAAATAGCTCGTCATTTTTCATACTGTAAATAAAACTGCTTGTATTTCTCTCTGGAAACACTGGAAAAAATTATGGTTACTCCCTTCTTAAGCTATATTTCATGCTGTTTCCCATGTATATAAAAATATTATATTCTCTACAAAAGTTATTTGTTTATTAATTTTATAATTGTACTGTTATTATTACTTTGATTAAAATAACTCAAACAACAAACCAAACATGGAATGCCGTTACAAAGTCGGTCTAGTCTAGATAACATTACGAAATATAATAGTAATGAACGTTGAAAGGAAACATGCTTACAACAATGACCTGTTTGAGTCATTGATATTGGAAACGGCGTTTAAATATTAAGTAATTATCAATATTTAATTATTAAAGGTAATTTATAATTATTAAAATAGCTTATCCTTTACTTATTAGTTACAAAATAATAAATATACATTTGCATTTTCGTGGAGGGATTAAGTTTGAAGTCTTTCGTTCCGTACTGTACAATGTACATACAGTACATAATGCTTATTACAAATTTGAATATGTGTAAACATGGCGTCAATCTACACTAATATTATAAAGAGAAAAACTTTGTTTGTTTGTTTAATTGAAATGAATAGGCTCATAAACTACCGGACCGATTTTAAAAATTCTTTCACCATTCGAAAGTGAATATGAAACTAACTGATTATATTTTGATGGTTTGTAGTGATGTTTGTCCACTACTAAGTAACTTAATGTTAAGTATAGATGTTTTCAAAATATAGCTATCTTTATTTAATTATTTATTTATTTATCCTTTATTGCTCTTAGATAACTTAAATACGAACTTAATCTAATGATAAATTAAAGCAAATGGCGGTCTTATCGCTAAATAGCGATTTCTTCCAGACAACCGGAGTACGGAAGGAAATTAGATAGAGGAGAGGAATAGGGCAGAGCATAAATATAATATGTAAGAATATAATATTAAGATAAGTATAAGAATATAGTATATAAATATAATATATATTCACAAAAGTATAGGAAGGAATAACTAAAGCCATAGAAACATGATAATAAATATACAAAGCGACAAAGATATAATAAAATATTATAGATTATTAAGTACGACAAGAAGAATGATAGTTATCGCGTACCATTATTTTAAACTTATTCAATGACTGTGCCTTTTTTATTGGCTCAGGTAAAGCGTTCCACAATTTAATAGCCTGAACAGTGAATGAAGTATCGTAGAAACAAGTAAGATGTTGAGGCATTCGTAAACGATACATTTCAGTGGAGCGAACTGGTTCATGATTGTTACCCCTATCTTCCTTGTGATAAACTAGTATTAGGGCTCTTAACTGCTTGATTCTAACTGCTGCTTCTTCATTTGCACTATTCCAAGGAGGCTGTCACTAGTGGTGTACGCTATAAAAGACATGTCATTCCCATATTGAATTGTCTTCATCACGTAATATTCCAACTTTATGGAACAGAAGTAATTTATAACTTAGAAAATATGCATTATACTACATATATATACAGTTGACAGATATATACTACGTACATAATATACACGTCTGTTTATTATCGGCTATGTATATTTTTAACAAAATTATTAGAATTTATCAGCACTTAAAGCATAGTAAAGTATTAAATACTAGCTTACTGCCCGCTGCTTCGCCCGCTTTGTCTAAAACCTAATAAATTATATACTAAAACCTTGCTGTTAAATCACTCTATCTATAAAAAAAACCACATCAAAATCCGTTGCGTAGTTTTGCGCATACAAAGGGACATAGGGACAGAGAAAGCGACTTTGTTTTATACTATTTAGTGATTGCAACGCTATCTATGCCTTTACCTTCAAAGATGAAACGATAATTACTAAACTTCATTGTGCAATTTACAATAAATGAACTTACCTAACCCTACATTATAAATTTTCTAAATGTTCCCGAAATTCTCAAAAAGGGAATTAGGACGCGATTTCAATTCGGATAACATAAGGTAATTTTGAAGAGAGGAAGGACTCAGGAATGTTGATTAAACTCTAAACTAGAATCAATCTACTTAAGTATACAATTTCCTCGATTTTTCTCTTAGTTCACATGTGCAATTGCCCCACTTTCCCTGTCCATTTCAACACGCAGCGAACCAGTTTATGAAGCAATGCACACAAACGCTAAAGTCAATACAATAATTAACTAATAAGCGATTGTTTGTAGGGTCGATTGAATGACCTTTCGTGCGAAATGTTTTAAGGAAAAAGCAATATGCAAATGCACATGCATATATGCATATAGTGCTATGTATTTCATCATCAACCCTCCTTTATTGGAACTCCACGGACGGTCTATAATACAGCAGAATTCTATAGTTATTGGATATGCGGCTTTTCTCAAGTTGTTTTCCTTCACGGAATGTACCAGTAGAATATAGACACGCGGCAGCGTGTCAAGCCGAGTTCAAGCGAAGAGAACTGGCGAGCAGCAGCCGTGTGTATATATAGACACGCGGCAGCGTGTCAAGCCGAGTTCAAGCGAAGAGAACTGGCGAGCAGCAGCCGTGTGTATATTTACACGAACCATTTCGAGCCACTTTTCACCCCCTTATAACTCGAAAACTATTTAAGTTAAATAAACCAAATTTGGTACATATCAAGAGGACTTCAAGATAAACAAGAACCTTAAATTTCATAAATACAGATTAAACAGTTGCGTAGATATTAATATCCAAAAATCGCAATTTTTAAGACTGACTGACTTATAGATATATACAAAACCTAACCCACTTCCAGATGACCTAGAAAGTTCAAATTTTGTAATCAACTAGGTAATAGTGAGTGTACAAAGGAAAAAATCAGAAAATACTGAATTTATTTGTATTTAATTTTTTTTTCAATGACATTAATTTTGTTTGTATGGAAAAATGGAAAAGTTTAAAAAAATAGAAAATAGTATATTCACCTTACTAGTCTTAAAAAATAGATCAAAACTAATCAGTGGCAGAAAAAAAATTTGAAATCCATCAATAAATGACTGAGATATAGATCCCACCAAAAACATAAATGTAAAAATTGGAGCCGAGTTCAATCGTTGACTTAATTTGCCAAAAAAAGAAATGAGATCTAAATGTGTGCCAAGTTCTGCAGACAGTCCAGAAATTTATTTACAAAGATGTATTAAGTTCTTAGGTTGACTGAAAACTCAATTGTTTTATTTTCCCTTATAGGACAATGTTTATTCCAAAATATAACTTTTTTAATTTGAATAATAATTTTGGAATTTGGAATAAACATTGTCCTCTAAGGGAAAATAAAACAATTGGGTTTTCAATCAACCTAAGAACTTAATACATCTTTGTAAATAAATTTCTGGACTGTCTGCAGAACTTGGCACACATTTAGATCTCATTTCTTTTTTTGGCAAATTAAGTCAACGATTGAACTCGGCTCCAAATTTTACATTTATGTTTTTGGTGGGATTATAATATACAGATAAATATTAACGTACCAATTCAATTTTAACATTTTTTCCACCAGGATTACCATGATGTCAAAATATAAAGTCTTTAAAATATCCTAAAATGTTGCATACTTTATTAGGTATGTCATTTTATTTTTCCTGCAACTACATTTTATTTTATTTTATTTGAATCTTCTCTTTTGTATAATGGTCAAGATATTATTATCCATGAAAGTTATTATACATGAAAATATGCGTTTCGTAAATTTTGCATGAAAATAACGTAAGGAGTTCTTAATTTTGTAAAACTTATTTCAAATGTAAAAGAAGACAAAAAATTAAATCAATATTAAAATAATAATAGTACCTATTTCTAATACAATCTTACGCTACGTATGCCTGTTCACACTTCCAAATTCTACGATTACTCTTTTACCGTACAAGCCGTAAGATTGTGGAACTCTCTCCCGACAACGATCAGGCAAGCCCAATCTTTATATTATAGTTTTAAAACTCTTGTTAAGAACTACTATCTATATCTTTAATGCTGTTTGTCTATGTTCTTTGCTGATTTAGTTATATATTTATGTAAATTTATTTTCCTCTCTTCTAATATTTGTATTCCTATACTGCTCATTTCTCCTTTGTTTTTGTATAATATTATATTTTGATTCTTAAGTTATCTATCTATGTATAATTACAGTTTCTTGTATATGTATCTACGTATTTATGCACTATCTACCTTTTTATTGATTTATTTTTCCTATATCCCAAGGTTGCCTGGAAGAAATCGCTTTTAAGCGATAAGGCCGCCAAATTTTACATTTATTATAAATTTTGTTTTTGTGTGCATTGTACAATAAAGTGTATTCTATCTATCTATCTATCTATTTCATTTCAGTCTGGCTATGTCGTATGCTAATAAAGGAAAAATTTTCAAGCTTAAATAAATCCATACTTATATTATAAATGCGAAAGTAACTCTGTCTGTCTGTCTGAATATCTGAAACTGACGAATTTGCATGAAATTTGGTATAGAGATATTCTGATACCCGAGAAAGGACATAGGGTAGGTTTTATCCCGGAAAGCTAGTTATAAATAAAATGAAAAAAGTGATTCATATTATATCTAATATTGTCTATCATTTATCTACTAATTGCCGTAATATAGGTTACCTAGTGACTTTATTTCTCTGATTGAAGCAAAAACCTAATTTTGTTCAAATGTTAATATTACAAAAAGCCTGAGTTCTTCCGCATAACTATTAAAGTCATTCAGGCAAAGTGTACACTTCGCAGGAGTTGAGGGCGCTACAGATGTCAAGTGTAAGAATACAACTAGCCTAGATTTCAATCTAGGCTGTAAATTTTGTAATTCTTGCACACAGCCCTGTTCTAGTGTTGAAATTACGTTCTGTTAAATTATAATTATAAATAATGTAACCATTATTAGCGTACTGGGATGCTTAAGATAATGTTATCATGCGTTTTATATTTTATTTATATTTTTAGCAAGTTGCATTTATTGTCCTTTATTTGTGTCCATATTATGATGATTGAAAGTCTTTAACCGACTTCAAAAAAAAGGAGGAGGTTATCAATTCGGCCGGTATGTTTTTTTTTATGTATGTACACCGATTACTCCGAGGTTTCTGAACCGATTTACGTGATTCTTTTTTTGTTCGATGCGGGATGGTGTCGAATTGGTCCCATACAATACATTCGGATAGGAACAGTAGTTTTTATTTTATGAGCATTTTTGTCAGTATTTGTAAATGTTGCAAGTGCAAGTTTGAAGTCCGTTGTTTTTAACGCAGTTATTACTTGTTTAAAAGAGAATATTAACATACCTATTACAAAATTAAAATTCCTTATTTTATCCGTTACATATTTGCAGATTTTCTTTATAACAGCATCAGTGTTATTAAAATAAAAGTATGATATCATTTCGCCAGCGATTTCTTTTTAAATTCACAAAGACATTTGCGAAATAAAAGCTGAAGTTAATTAAACAAGTGTTTTGGAGAAATTGCAGTGAAAAATGTCCGTATCAAAGTAAATACAAAATGATTTAATATTAAAGTAAATAGCTGTTATTATCACCTTGGGGATTAAATTATTTTATTAGCTTAGTAGAATTTCTTAAGTATACTTCATCAAATATTATGATTTGCTTAAAGGCTTACTTACACCAATAAATATATTTTTATAATATCATTTAGATAAGCTTAGAACTACGTCATACTTCCCACAACTACGAGACCTATCCAAAGTTGGAATTAAAAAAACTTGAGCGATGTCAAGGGACATCCGAATGGAAGTTGGAACGAAGTGTTAAGTTAGAGAGAGACAGGCAGAGTACCACGCGCACGCCGCGCGGTTTACAACTGTAGCAAAAAGTGTCGTGAATTTTTTCGGTCTAGCCTCCTTTCACAACGCGCGCAGTTTTCGAACTTCGTTCCAAAACTTTGTTCCAATATAAATGAAAATATGTATCTATAATTATAGCATTTATATAGCAAAAAGTGGATAAACTTTCTAAACAAACTACCTACTAAACTAAAAAAAGTCGTTTTTACCACCACCATGTTTCATTTGTTTAAATTAGGGGTGCATCCGATACCGATACCGATATATCGGCGATACTTCGGGTTAGCCGATATATCGGTATCGACGATATTTTTATGACCGATTCAACGATACTTTTTAATTTATACCCAAACTTGAAAAAAATTGCGCAGAAGTACTTTAGTTTCCAAATGAGTTCTGTTGCATCTGAGAGACTATTTTCCAGCGCAGGTCTTTTTCAAACAGACTTGCGAAATCGCCTTTCTCCGCAAAACTTAAGATTACGGATAAGATTACGGCCTAGATTACTTATTATTGTTTGGAAGAAATTGCTTGTAGCAATAAAGCCGCTTTTTGTCAAATGTCCTCCTATTAAGTAAAATTTATAAGTATTTTCTTTTTGTGTGCAATAATTTTTTTAAAAAGAGTGAGTGTACTTATGTACACGCGTTAGAAGTTATAATTCTTTGGCGTATGGAAAAAATACTAGAATATACAACTTGAACATAGTTATCAATTTTCATATCACCTAGAACTAACTCCATGCTGTTTAATTTAGGTGTCGGTGTGCGCGCGCATCGTAAAAATTCACTCTTATCATTTTTCTCCATCGCGCCAAAAGAAGTATAACTTTAATTACTTTGTTTTTTAAACAAAAATCTTATCAATGTTAATTTTAATTGCTAAAATTTTTAATTGCCAGATTATTATCCTATGTCTCTACTTTTATATTATAAAAGAAAAATCTGACTTGTGATTTATTTATTATACCACAGAATACATAATAGTAGCTAAACGCTACAGAACGGACACTCTCCGCCTCCCGCCAAAATTAAACACTTACCTCACCCCGCACAATCAGACATGTTATGGTACCCATTTCCCCGCAAGGACGATACCAACGACGTCTTTAGACGAAACGCAACGAAGATTGACAACATTAATCAAATTGACTTAAAGCAATTTTATTATTTTGGATTTGTGATTATCATTTTTCGTAGAAAATGGTTAGATATTGTGCTGTTTACGGATGTATTTCATCAGAAAAACGCGAATTTTTTTTTACGCTAGTCGCAAATGTGCCAACCATAAAGAGTTTACACACGCATTTGCAGTCTCTACAGTGTGACTGTCAAAACTATAATTTTGTATGGAGTGTCCGGGGTGTGATTATACCTTAATTTTATTAACCGACTTCAAAAAAAAGGAGGAGGTTATCAATTCGGCCGGTATATTTTTTTTTTTTTTTATGTATGTACACCGATTACTCCGAGGTTTCTGAACCGATTTACGTGATTCTTTTTTTGTTCGATGCGGGATGGTGTCGAATTGGTCCCATAAAAATTTTATTCGGATAGGCCCAGTAGTTTTTATTTTATGAGCAGCATTTTTGTCTGTAGGTATTTGTAAATTTTGCAAGTGCAAGTTTGAAGTCGGTTGTTTTTAACGCAGTTATCACTTGTAATTCACAGTAAGCGTATCGATATCGTTATCGGTATCGGTATCGGTATCGTATCGGCGAAAAGGCGTATCGATGCATCCCTATATTGACTAGACTTTGTTTAAGAGAATGGAAGTTAAAGAAAAAGGTATGTAAATTAGATGAATGATGATGTAGATAATTATAGACTACAGTATTAAAGTTAATTCCAGTTTTCCACGAATCCCAAATAAAATATTGCACCTTTCTTTGTTAGGTAAACAATTTTTATATACCTTATCACAGTCTATAAAATTTCTTTCTGCATTGTCAGTAGTTCATATAAAGTAGCTGCATATCGTTACTTACATCATAATATTACAATATTACATTGTGAAAATAGTTTAATAACAATGTCCTTCCAAAGAATAATTATATTTATGCTGTTTTTGAGTATTGTTTCTGGGACCATAGAAGAAGATTTTGGTAATTATTTCCTGTTATTATTTTTTTTTTTTGTAAAAAATTTGGGTTTTTTTATCTTCGAAAGGCAATCGAGCCGATGGTTCCCCTGATGGTAAGAGATCACCAAGGCTTGTAATTTCAAAGGATAGGAAGAATAAGGAACTGAATAAGGTCTGGGATAACTGCATCGAAGTATCTATGATTAATGATAATATTGATTCAATTGAAAAATTAAAATATTAGGGAATGAGAATACTTAAATTACATACTTACATATTATATTAATTAGGATTTTCGTTATTCATATCTATTATTTGATAAAACAGGATGATTTCTATAATATCAATAACATTATATTAAACGTATTTGGAAACATTCATTTTCCACATTATTAACATTTTACGATATAATAAAAATACGAATCAAGATAATGTTGAATCTTTATCGTTATTTGGAGACCTTTATCTTATACATTTACAAATTATCATACAATTTTTAAAATAGAAAGGAAAGATGTTTCAAACAAAAATATTATTTCAACATATTCAAAATTAATATATTTACCTAGACAATTATATATTCTACAGGTAATGTTCTGTTTTTCAGTCAAATCTCTACCAAAATGCAGCGTGCTCGACAATGACTGCTTGAAGAACGTTATGCTAAAGAAGCTCAACAATCCTGGCTTGCCAAGTTTCAACGTACTACCATTTGACCCTATTTATTTGAGTTATATTACTGTTAATTTACCAAATATGGTCAATGTTAGCATTAACAAGGCCGCTTTAACAGGTGTCAAGAATTGTGTTTATCAAAGTTTCGCGTAAGTAAAATTTAAGCTCAATTTAAAAGTGTTTTTTTTTATGCACACGGGGATGAGCACAATATTGAATTCAGTATAACTTAAAACTAATAAATCTCTAGCACCTCAGTCGTTGGAACAAGCGTAAATTTCTTTAGTTTTTATATCATTAAATCCTTTTCTTGATAATAAGGAATACCTACAACAAAATAAGAATTATCGGTATCAGTAAAGCCGTTAGTGCGTGATACTGTGACCAAGGGAAAAAGCGATTTATGTTTATATATAAAGATACTAGGTTTCCGCCCGCGGCTTCGCCCGCGCAGTCAAAGAAAAACCCGCATAGTTCCCGTTGCCGTGGGGTTTCCGGGATTGCGTCATTTTCCCGGGATAAAAAGTAGCCTTTCTCGGGTATCAAAATATATGTATACCAAATTTCATGAAAATTGGTTCAGTAGTTTAGGCGTGATTGAGTAACAGACAGACAGACAGACAGAGTTACTTTCGCATTTATAATATTAGTATGGATTTTTAAAAGCATTGATTCAACGGAGGGTTTGGCGAAAGAAGAAGTTCGCTGCAACCTGACGCTGAAAGGTGGCTACACGGCCGACGCGCCCAACTCCGTATTAGCAGCTGACTTCCAGACTGACCAGGACCTGCACGGCCAAGGGACTGGACAGATTAGCGTTGGCGAGTATTGAATGCGTTGTACCAAATTATTGTAAAAAATTTCAAAAGTCAAAGTCGATGCAATATAGTTTTTGAAAAAAATAACGAGGCTAACTTTTGTTTCAATCCATTTGAATCCCTTTTTCAATACCCTTTTATGTGATTCCCTTATTTATAGCTTGCCATTTTTAATAATAATAATATATCATAGTTATAGTAGTATACACTCATTTTCTCTTAGCAATTTATTTCATTTTTTTGAATCGGGCTAGGCGTCTGTTATGTTTCATTCATTGTATATAAAGAAAAAAGCTTACACTAATATTTTATATTGTTTGCAGTTAACCTATACATGAAAATTGAATTGCCGTTTCATTTCGAAAAACGCGGGAACAACATATTCATCGTCTGCTCATACAATGAAGGAAAATGTGACTATGATTACCAGGGCTCAGTGGTATTTGCTGCTGACAATCTTTACGTTGGTGACAAAAATATAGGTAAGCAAAACGCTTATCCTAGCATATACGAGTTACAGGGGGGTTAGACAAGTGGCTTTCGTTTAGCGTAACGTTTGATAGAATAGATTATGAATGTATGAGCTGTAGATAAATGTATCGACAGCTTACGTCAATCTCATACATTCATAATCTATTCTATCAAACGTTACGCTAATAGAAAGCTACTTGTCTAGGGGGGCAGGTGTGAATGTATGGCTCTTCCGTTGCCATTTGATAAACATGAATCATGATGATATTAATAAGCTGGGCGGTTGATACAATATTTTCCAACCGCTTCAATTGGGATTACCCCAATTCTTGTCCTACTGGTTTTGATCTTAATATTTTTACAATAAATTAATTGAAATATTTAAATTACAGGTCGGTTATATTATTTAAAACATGTTCTAAACTTAATTAATTTTCAGCTGCCGACGTTGTCAGTTATTTGAATGAAAACTGGAAACAATCATCATTTGTTCAAACATTTATCGAAGAGTATTTGAAAATCTATTTCGCTTACAGCAAGAGATTTTTGGAGGGCGTGCCCACAAAATATTACATCACCGATGACTTGACTAACTACATTCAAAACTAAACCACCTTCCATTGTTAATAAATAATTGCAAGTTAGAAAGCACTCTTTCATTAAGACCTTTTCCTTGAAATTTAAATTTAAACTAAAACTATGGGGACTCATTTATATAAATAAACGAGTCCCCATAGAGGTAGGCCCATGTGGACGTAGCTTGACTGAAGAAAATCACTTGAGCTGTTATTTTCTTCGGCCCATATTTTATTTATCGTAAAATGTCTTCGAACATATTTTCTAAATGTAATGCGCTATAGAATTTAGAGCGCTATATTTTGTTATGATAGGTATGGTATTATTCTTGACCATCAGGATGTCTGGAAGGAATGCTGCTTCAGCGACAAGATATCCCACTGTGATCTTGTCTGTCGACTGTCCTTTACTTTTGCTATTTTATCAAAATACAGTTTTTTTTCTACACTATTATACTTATAATCTGTTATAAACATGAAATCCCGCTATGAATCAAAGAGAAGAACTGAACTGTACCCATACCAGCAACTTAAAAATAAGCTATATTATGATATTCTTTTGTATTGGTTTATAAGTTTGATTTTTTAACAGCTTAAACGATAGACTGAGTATTCGTGTAAAATTCAGCTTTATATCTCTACGTGTTCCTGAGAAAAAGGGTCTTAACAGACAGATAGACACACAACAGGAGCCTATAAGGCTTCTGTTTTTAACTTCTATGGTTCGGAACCTCTAAAATATCTTCAATACTTGAGATAGAAACATTTGTTTGTACAATGTTCTTATAGTTTCAAATACCTACTCTTATGAAGTAGGTGTGGCGTTTTCATTTATTGTTGTCTCCGCCCAGTGAATGTGTTTCGCTTACACTATTGATTGAGAATCTCGTAAAATTCAGCTTTTAATGGGTTTTTGTTAATTTTTAATTTAAGTTTTGGTGTTTCATTGTCTACAGCTGTAGTATTCTATAGAAGAGCAAGTTATAGTATATAATTTATAATATGGACATAAACAATCTTATATTTAAATAGTAAAAAGGTAGATATATAATATATTGATAGGAAATGGTAATTAATAACGAAACAATGGTAGTCTATTTGTAATTGAAGGGCCAGAGGGAAAAACTGGCTAAGTCCATTTTTTCTAAAATTGATTTTTTGGTGTCTATGGCCACAAAAATACGCAGTTCATCATACGACTATCTTACACAGGGGCAAAACTCGTTGAGTCAAAAGTTTTTTTTGCTGAATTTCTATATAACTAGGGAAAAACCGGCTAAGTCTGTGGACATGACCACTACTTCCCAACAAAAACGCAACAAAGTGTCAGAATTAAGTTGACAAGCGACAATCGACATTTTTTTTTCGCGGTCTGTGTTGATTCCTACTGCTTGAAATAGTTATTTAATTGTTTTTTAATAAACAAAATCAATGAAGACAATAAGTATTATAATAAAATGCTTCACAAGCTGATAATTATTTTTTATTTAACTCCTTCATAGTTCTCAAAAATGGGAAAAACAGGCTAAGTCCTGGACTTAGCTACTTGTTTCCCAGACGACTTGGATGTAACTATGAAATTTTAGTTTTTTTATGATTATAGATTAATTTTTGCACGGAAAACAATTACACATACATGTGATATACTAAATTTACTTTTAAAATCAACTGCTAATGTGTGAGTAGATTTTTCAAGTCGCCCATTTCCGCTTTCACAACTTGAATGGTCTGTACTGTAAAGTTTTGTGAATGTGACTTAGCCTTTTCTTCCCTCTGGCCCTTCAATTCAGTTAATTTATATTACTAAAGATTTTTAAGAAATCATCATTATTTAATGATAACGCTACAACTAAAAGCTTATCAACATTATTCAATCGTATTCCTACTTATTTGGAGGAACGACAAGCTAATTATTTACCGTAAAAATTCAAATTAGGTAATGGTCATTTACAAAAAAGAGTTTTTTATGCATGCAATTCTTTAATTTCTGAATTCTAAAATTCTTTAACACTTCCAGATTAGTTTTGCAGGTAGGGAGTCAAGTCGTCGGTGATGTACAATCTCGTGGGCACACCCTCAAAGAATCTCTTGGTGTAAGCGTAATAGAGCTTCAGATATTCGTTGACAAATGCTTGGCCGAAAGATGATTGTTGCCAGTTTTCATTTAAGTAACTGACGACGTCAGAAGCTGAAATCAGATAATTCTTAGTGTTAGATAACAATCAAACATGTAATTTTTGGAAACAAGCAATTCGATTTATATTGCTGAATATTTTCGAAATTATAAACAAATTTCAACACAGAGTAACATTGACAAAAAATATCCTGTGTAATCTGGTTTTTATTACACCACTAAAAACTTACCTATATTTTGGTCACCAACGTTAAGATTGTCAGCAGCGAACACAACCGAGCCCTGGTATTCAAAGTCACATTTTCCTTCATCGTACGAGCAGATGATGAATGTTTCGTTCCTGCGCTTTTCGAAGTGAAGCGGTACTTCAATCTTCATGTCTAGGTTTACTGTGGACAGTAGAAAAATATTAAAAAGTGAACTTCTACGTAGAACATTAAATAAATATAAACCTACATTCTGGTTCAAGAAAATAGAGAAAATCGTGCAATTGTGCATCATGGAAATGAGGAAATAGGAAAGATTGTCGACTTTGAATCATTTCCTTTACTTTAACTTCCACACAACCTTTATAATTTCTTCACATGTATCTGTTACATCGCATGGAACTCACCGACACTAATCTGTCCAGTCCCTTGGCCGTGCAGGTCCTGGTCAGTCTGGAAGTCAGCTGCTAATACAGAGTTGGGCGCGTCGGCCGTGTAGCCACCTTTCAGCGTCAAGTTGCAGCGCACTTCTTCTTTCACCGTTCCCGCCGTTGAATCGATCCTTAAACAAAATTTTATTGTTGTACTTTCACGACTAATTTTTTTATTTTTTTTAGGTAACATTTTATTAACTTTTTCAAGTTTATCAAAACGAAGTTATGTACGTGTGAAATTGAATTCAACTTACGCGAAGCTTTCGAAAACACAAGTCGTGACTCCCGTTAAGACGGCGTTGTCAATGGTAACATTAACCGAATTCGGTAAATTAACGGAAATACCATTCAAATACATGGGGTCGAATGGTAGTACGCCGTAAGTAGGCAAGCCGGGGTTGTTAAGCTTCATTATCATAACCTGTTCCAGGCAGGGGTTGTCTTGCACGCTGCATTGTGGTAGAGATTTCACTGAAAACAAAGACCATTCAAGTTTATAATGTTAATTTACCGGTAAAGACATTTCAAGATTGAACAATTATTAGAAACGTGATAAAGTATGGTGTTAGAAATGCAATGTGGTACAAAATAATATTCATTCACAAATTGTACATAATATTATCATGTAAGAAAGTTACAATCATTAAGCAACATAATATAAAACGTTTCTAAATTCTTATAATGTATTAAATCGCCTAATCTTATTCTATCAATTTGATTTGTATTAAAATTGTATGATTTTGTTATCACATTGTTTATCACAATGCGATCAAGGACATCAAACCTATTTTTTTTGTTGTATTATAAAAAAATAAATATAAACTGTAATTGGGTACATAGAAAACGAGAGATGAAGAGCTGTTATGTTTAATTAACTACAACGAATTTAGATACTATAATATTATGTGTATACGTCTTTTACAGAGACGGGAACACTTTGAAGACGAAGAGTCAATTGAAAATATATATCTAATACTATGGTTTGGATAATTATAGATAAGTAGTTTTTTAAAAATTAATTAAATAAGTAGTTAAAAATTTATTGCATTCGTTATTAGATTAAACTTCAACATCAATATTTATTTCATAAAAAATATATTTTAATACTTAACAAAAATTTTTTACCGAAGTCATCCTCCGCGGTCCCATAGACAGCACCCAAGAACAATATAAATACAAATTTTTGGAATGCCATTGTTGTGATGTGTTGAAGTCAACTGCTTTCACAATATTATATGCTCTTTACGGTAAAGCGCCACTATTTATAGTGAAAAAAACCGAAAGAAAATCTATACAAAGTGGTATTCAAAAATCTACCTCAAGCACTTTACATACAATATGTTTTTAAATAACTTCCCAATGAAAGGTGGAAATTTCCATTTTGAGGTTGGTTTCACAGCTGGCTATCTTCAATTTTATGGTTCATTTTTGTTTTTCACATTTTTGGTGGTTCCGTTTTAGATTTTTTATTTTTATTTTGATTGAATTGAAATTAAATTGTATATTATTTAATATTTGCTGTTTATTTTTTAAATATTTAAAAGTAACTAATATTTTTATTTTTTTATTTTTAGTGATCTATTTTAGAGGGTAAACAGTCATGAAATTAAGCCATCATCAAAAATAATAAATATGGTGAGGTATGGTGCTAAGAGGACAACAGTCAACAAACTATAAGTACCTATTCACCCTTTGAATAACAATATCGAATTTGATGCTTCATATTTAGTGATTTTATTTATTATCGGTCGGTTAAAATTTAAGTAAGAAATTGCTCACTTTTCAGGTGCTTTTCCACTTTCGTGTGCGAGGGAATGAATGTGTCGTGCGAATATGTGTAGCTGTGGATGAAAATGTGTGGAACGTCAAAATGTCAAAATAATAGAACTAATAAATATACGTCGCACGCATTCCTTGCACACATCTTTCGCTTGTTTTTTATGTGCACAAACCTAGCACCGCTGAGCCACTAGAGCTGTGCTGACCGAGGTAAATAAGGCGATAATGGTCCACCTATTAGTTCTTTACAAACGTATCCTTTTCTACATCACACATCTCTGGTGAAAAATACGCTATCCTGTGAAGATTCACACATCTCTGGTGAAAAAGCACCCTTACACCGGCACGCTTCAATTACGCCATTTAACTAACAATTACCTATGCCTCAATGATCAATCATTTTGTCATGTACTCAGGCATGTACTGATAACATAATTTTAATGAGTTTTTTTTTTCGTTTATAATAAACGAGCCCAATGACAAGGAAATAATATATTTTAGTACTAAGTTTAGTACCATCTCGGCAATACGTCTTTCCGATAAAAAAGATTTTGAAAAAATCAGTATTTTCTGGGGTTTGATTTTACGCGAGTATTATACATTTAGAAATTAAAGACTTTTTAACGGATTTTAAACGCGATTTATTCATTATATGTAGGTATATTATTTTCCCGACGTTTCGAACACTTTACTGCGAGCGTGGTCACGGGGAGAGTCTCCCCAAAAATAAGTATAACAGTTAACTAAGCAATCTGTACATTAAATAATACATAAAATAAAAATATACATTGGAACATTGAACCTCTCTTTTTAAGTCGGTCAGAGATTTCCAAAAAATAGTCAATACCTACATAATATTATATTTGCTTTAATATTAAATCATTTTAAATTTACTTTGATACGGATATTTACACAATAATTTCTCCAGAACACTTGTATTTAACATGCGGTTTTATTGAGCTTCTGGCCTTGAGGAATTCAAAAGAAATTGGTGTGCCAATTGTTATCATATTTGTATTCAATTAAAATATAATAAGTGGCACATATTGCTTGAGTAAAGAGAAAATCTAGATATAACTGCATAATAAATAAATATAAAATATAATATATTTATGATAATAGCTTTTTGCTATTGTATATTACACCTCTTTTAAAGATTTTTTTTTATAATTATTATATGTGTTGAGAGCGGAGAGCATGAGAGCTTTTCCATGGCCCAATCGCGACCCAATAATGAAAGAAGCTGTATAAAACTTAATTTTTGTATTGAGATTTATTTATCTATAGTGTAAAAATACAATTGGAACACGAGATAATATTATAAATTATAAGTAGTAGTACTACTACTAGTACAATTATACATTGTGTCCAACAAGAAATCATAGAACTTCAATGCTTTTTTTATCGTTCTACAACAGAAGGTATTTAAATTATTATTCAAAACTAAGACGTTTCTCGCGCACTGCACTTCTTTGAATTAAACACACGCAAGTTTTTGTAACAAATAATTAAACATACCTATTTTTAACCGACTTCAAAAAAAAAGGAGGTTATCAATTCGGCCAGTATGTTTTTTTTTTTTTTATGTATGTACACCGATTACTCCGAGGTTTCTGAACCGGTAAATTTTGCAAGTGCAAGTTTGAAGTCGGTTGTTTTTAACGCAGTTATCACTTGTTACCTTTATATTTACAAATTGAATTAGAGTTGAACTCGTAGCATGCTAAGTTTTACTTAAATTCAGTAGGTAAGTAGTTTGTGGAAAACTCAGTCATACAAATTAGTTTTTTTTAATCCATAAAAGTACCTATACATATAATAAGGTTTTTTAATAGATACCTTCGATGTATCGAATTTCTTAGATTAGGTATCTAAGAAATTCTCAAAATATCCTCCTTAATTAAAAAAAAAAACGATATGTTACATTATATTGACAGTAATTGTATTTATTTAGGTACATAATATATTATAAGCATTTTAATTTACTATCTGGTGAAGTCAATTCTGTTATAATTATTTGAAATCGAAGAAATCCACATCAGCTACATAGAAAAATCTTTCATGATTTCACATTTTCTAGTATTGACATACAATAAAATATACTTCATTTTTGTACTATCACGATGGAATTAATCTAAAAAAATAAACATGCATTGATACCAAATTGATACCTATTATAGACATTTTATATATCGAATATCTTTAATTTATATGTACGATTTAAGCTTTAAAGCCTTGTAAGTGACCTTAAGCATAATATTATACATATTATGTATAATAAAAGCTCACAAAAGCTCGAAAATGCATTGTTCTAAAACACAAAATATGAACATATTAAGTCATTATTATAGTTAAATTAAAAAAAAAAAAAAAACCCACCAAACAAATGAACCGTGATAAATAAAACACCTGTGAAATCTTCAAAATTTCCGACTTTCCTACGGAAGACATTAAAAAAGATTTGTATGTAAAGCGCCTAAGGTTGACTTTCGTGCACCGTTTTCTTTATATTTTCTTTCAGCATTTTCACTATAAATAGTGGCGCTTTACAGTAAAGGACTATAATATTGTGAAAGCAGTTGACTTCAACACATCACAACAATGGCATTCCGAAAATTTGTATTTGTATTGTTCTTGGGTGCTGTCTATGGGACCGCTGAAGATGACTTTGGTAAATTTTTTTTTAATAAAATTGTTTTTAAAACATTGATTTCAAATTTTTGGACTAGGAATATGAACAAATGCTAGCTTACCTACTTAACTAGTAGATGATATTATGGCATCATTAATTTTTGTTTAGGTAAAAAGAAAAAAGATTGTCGTCGGTGTCGTTTATCTCTCTGAAACATTTATATTTTTCTTATTTTTTTATTATAAAAATAGCATCCATGTGGCTATGTGGTCAATCGTTGCGTCGTAATACATAAATATATTGTGATAACAACATACCTAATAATCTTATTAGATCTATTTGATAAGATAATCACTGCTGAAATTCGATGAGGCGATTTGTATAAGAAAAGATAAGGATTCGATTTTTTTACAAAAACTCATCCCATTATTTGTTTAAAAACAATTTGTGAATTACAATAATATTGCACTTATGGCATAACATTCTAAAACTACTTGTTTAAAATAAAATCTGAAACTAGGTATAGGTAGATATTAATAACCTTTATTACTGTCATTATCTTATAAATTCAACATTGAATGATTTATCGGTTTGTTTTCAGTGAAATCTCTACCACAATGCAGCGTGCAAGACAACCCCTGCCTGGAACAGGTTATGATAAGGAAGCTTAACAACCCCGGTTTGCCTACTTACGGCGTACTACCATTTGACCCCATGTATTTGAATGGCATTTCCGTTAATTTACCGAATTTGGTTAATGTTACCATTGACAACGCCGTCTTAACGGGAGTCACGACTTGTGTTTTCGAAAGCTTCGCGTAAGTTGATTTCAATTTCACACGTGCATAACTTCGTTTTTATAAACTTGAAAAAATTAATAAAATGTTAACTAACTTAAAATTAAATACTTGTGAAAGTACAAAAATAAAAATTTCGTTTAAGAATCGATTCAACGGCGGGAACGGTGAAAGAAGAAGTGCGCTGCAACCTGACGCTGAAAGGTGGCTACACGGCCGACGCGCCCAACTCCGTATTAGCAGCTGACTTCCAGACTGACCAGGACTTGCACGGCCAAGGGACTGGACAGATTAGTGTTGGTGAGTCCAAGCGATGTTACAGATACATGTGAAGAAATAAATAAAATGGTTTAAAGTCTACAATCTTTCCGATTTCCTCATTTCTGTGATGCACGATAGCACGATTTTCTCTATGTTCTTGAACCAGGAAGTAGGTCTATTTTTTTGTAATGTTCTACGTAGAAGATCACATTTAAATATTTTTCTACTGTCCACAGTAAACCTAGACATGAAGATTGAAGTGCCGCTTCACTTCGAAAAGCGCAGGAACGAAACATTCATCATCTGCTCGTACGATGAAGGAAAATGTGACTTTGAATACCAGGGCTCGGTTGTGTTCGCTGCTGACAATCTTAACGTTGGTGACCAAAATATAGGTAAGCTTTTGGTGGTTTAAGAAAAACGAGATTACACAGGATATTTTTTTGTCAATGTTACCCTGTGTTGGATTTTGTTTATAATTTCGAAAATTACCAGCAACATCAATTCCAGCAAAAGCAATTCGGTTTGCTTATTTCGAAAAAAATAACATGTTTGATTTTTATCTAAGACTAATAATTATCTGATTTCAGCTTCCGATGTCGTCAGTTACTTAAATGAAAACTGGCAACAATCATCTTTCGGCCAAGCATTTGTAAACGAGTATCTGAAGCTCTATTACGCTTACACCAAGAGATTCTTTGAGGGTGTTCCCACGAGGTTATACATCACCGACGACTTGACTCCCTACCTGCAAAACTAATCTTGGATTATTATTTAATAATTGCGTGCACACCTTTATTTTCGTCAGCATATAGGTATATGTATAAATCATAATAAATCTTGATTGTGATGTGGATCAAATTCAGGGAATTATTCTTTTTAGTGGTTTAAACTTAATATTTCTGAAAGAAAGATTAAAATGACATGATTGAAAAATTAACGCTAAGGATCTTTCAAGTACCTACTTAAATTATTTATTGCCCGGCTTCCGACGTCGTCAGTTACTTAAATGAAAACTGGATGCCATCATCATTTGGCCAAGCCATTGTAATACTTGTAATATAATATTACCGTGGCCAAGCATTTGTAAATGAGTATTTGAATCCCTACTACGGTTACACCAAGAGATTCTTTGGGTGTGCTCAGGAAATATTGTTGTATTATAATTATTTCTTAATATTTGAATCTAAAGTTGAACTGTTAATAAAGAATTGCATGCGAGAAAATAGTATCTATTTTGTTGTGATGCCTTCACCTTCACTTACCTACCTAATGTACTAAAATTTACACTAATGATTGTTTTCATAATTTAGAGCTAGTTTGTTTTGTTCTAACAATACCTTTTGCAGAATAATAATTTAAAATTTATAATAGACGCTCTAATGTCTGAACTATAGATAGTGCTTAAGAATATGTTTTTATCGTTCTGTGCTCAGACTGCTGTCTATAAGATCATAGTATGAACATTTTAAAATGTTTTTAAGATCGTTTTTAGAAATATCTGAAACTAAGATAAACTATCTTTATCAAAGTCATTCATATAAATTACGTTCGAAATAAAATTAAGTAATCACGAAAATATTAAAAGGTTTGTTAATAATAATTAATTTATAGTTAATGAAAAATACATAAAAATACGCCGTATGGCGTATACCGTCTAACAGAAGCATCTGAAATTTATTTTTACATTCATTAATTTTATTTTTAATAAAATTTCTATACAAATCTGCACGTGTTTTAGGGTATTGGATGGCTGGATCTTTTTATATAGATTAGGTTTTTTATCTTACCAATTAAACGAATTTTGATTACTTTTATGGATTGTTTCTTTTGTGAATCAATATGAAACACAACAAAGTATAATACAAAGATAACAAAGATCAAATACCTCAGATAGTCTCAAAATACAATTTCCTCTTGTCATCGCAACCGATGTTTATAATTTTTTTCGAATAGGTACTATTCTAGTTCTTTTGCGTCATGCATGACGAATATCAATATTGTTTTGGCTATAAATCATATAATACTTTTTGCGACTTGATCTCATCCAAAATTTTTCCATGTAGATAATTAACAGTATCGACCATCATAACAACCATGAGTGAATGAATGAATGAAATTACTTTATTTGCACCAAAACAAAGAAACAATACGAAAAAACACAAACATGATTTAGATGAAATAATTCATTACCAAAAATAAAACTATCGTAGATAAAATCTTGGATAATTTTCTATTTTTATTTCATTGAAATTACAAAATTACTAATGCAAACATTTGGCATGACTAATTTTATGCCTTTCAATTTGGGTAATGCTCCATGAAATGGCTAAATATATGAATACACATACATAATATTATTATGATTTTATTAGTGTTATCAGTATATACTTACCTACATACAATATTAATATGTACTATATATATTTAAAAAGGTAATGCGTAAGAAACCGCATCCATTGCCTTGAGATTTTTTCTCACTTATTGTGTGTTGAAAAAACTCGGATATAATAGCGCTCTTTATAATAATATCATTTAAAATATTATTAAGATTTATGCCTATCGGCCCGTGGCTTCGTCTGCGTACCTACTGAAAGGAAATTCCTCGGGATATATAGGCCATATCACTCTCAAGGCTCGTATCTTACAATAAAAATAAATATAAGCAAACATAATTTTGCATAATTGTAATAGTAGTACCGTGCAATAATTTGCCTAGTACAACTTATTTTTTTTTATTACAATTTATGTACCTAACTCAGATACCTCAGTTTATAATTAATTAGGTATAGATATACATAGAATATAGATAACAGTGTTTTTTAATCAACGGATATTACAGTATATTATATTTACTATAATTTTAATGTTCGCAAGAAAATAATTAATGCTATTTGGATTATATCAAGAGAAAATAAAAACCAGCCAAGTGCGAGTCGGACACTCGCACCGAGGGCTCCGAACAAACCTACTTTTTATTATGTTGTAACTCTAAAATAAAGTTTTGGCAATTTGTCACTTATCTGTGATATAAAATAAATTTCAAGTCTCTGTGTTTACAGGAAGTACAATGTAGGATTTGATTCCCTTGCGAATGTCGAAATTTGCGATACTTTGCAGCACTAATGGGGTATACGTTTGATTTTTGCACAGCATCAAGGGACCGTAGACAGGAGTAATCGATATAAATTTCAGCTTGATACCTCCATGCGTTCCTGAGAAAAAGAGTGTTGACAGACAGACAGACGGACAAAGTGATCCTTTATGGGATTCGTTTTTTCCTTTTGAGGTTTGGAACCCTTAAAATGTAATAGTTTATATTTTATTATTGTAGTTAATAACTCGTGCGATTATTATTTTATATGTTAATAAAAAACATTACATATTATTATATATAATACTAGCCGTCCGCCCCGGCTTCGCCCGTGGTACATATTAACGTTTTCTCTACATAAGAACCATCCTCGTACTTCAAGGAATATAATAAAAAAAGAATTATCGAAATCGGTTCAGCCGTTCTCGAGTTATGGAATTACAACGAAAAGTGGCATTGATTTTTATATATTAGATTAGATATATCGTAGGTATTGTCTATAAATATCCCATCACGGAATAAACAATGAAAAATGATTCCTTAAAAATGCATTGAAACGAAATATTTGATTCTGGTACAAAAAATAAGCAAAAAACAATTCATAAATTAGCATAATATACAAATTACATATTTAATTTTTTGCTAATTTTTATGGAGTAATTAAAGTACTACAGTGTCTGTAGTAAACAAGATTTTTGATTATTGTAATTTTTGCCACAATACCGAATCTGGGGGCACGGTAGTGCCCCTGCCAAGACGAGCCAAGCGAACAAACGAAGCGCACGGGCACTACCTACCTTTTCTCGAAGCGCTTCGACGTTTTTTTGAACCCTCATAACTTGGGTTTGGATTATGCTAGATCAACAAAATTTTCGGGATATATTGTCAATAGCGGACTTATTGAACATATGTTGTTTTAATTACATTAGCTTTTATACTTCAGATTTTATTTATATTTAAAAAACGCTAATTTCGTCACTGACTCACTGATGATCATCAAAATTCTTAAGGTATTTCCTAATGTCCTAGAAAGCTGAAATTTTGTATGTAAGCTAGTATTAGCACATAAACAACAAAAAAATTATAAAACTTGTAACTTTCATCCCCCAACCCCTTAAACTAGGGGATGGGAGTTTGTATGAGACCTGTAATTTTAAATTAAATTTTGATGACGCTAGAGGTCTAATATAATAAAACTTGGTTCCCCTAGATATATATATATATATATATGTATATGTACTCCTTGTTAAAAAAAAATAATCGACATAAGTATAAAATTTTGTTACAAACAACTTACAAAAAGAAATGAAATCCCACCAAAAACATTTTCATGTAAAATGTTGCCAACACGAGCCCATATGAATCGCACTGTCAAAAAGTTATCAGATCTCATGTAGAGCCAAGCTTCTAACACTACACGCCCTAACTCTACAAGGTCTAACTTCACAAACTCTACACCTTAGTCAAAATATGTGGCTTGGCCGTTCGTTACTACAAGAACTATTGTATAACACAAAAGTAATGAACAGTGAATTAATTTTTCACCTTACGCCGATGTGAATCCGGCCGAAGTTCTTGTAGTAACGAACGGCCAAGCCACATATTTTGACTAAGGTGTAGAGTTTGTGAAGTTAGACCTTGTAGAGTTAGGGCGTGTAGTGTTAGAAGCTTGGCTCTACATGAGATCTGATAACTTTTTGACAGTGCGATTCATATGGGCTCGTGTTGGCAACATTTTACATGAAAATGTTTTTGGTGGGATATAGTTTATAATATTACTTATGTAATATGTTAATAGAATCTTCTAAATATGTAGGTACCTTTATATGTAGTTTAAAAACATTAGCTCAATTTTATTATACATTATTTTAAAGAGGCTGAGAATTATCATTCATCGTTTTACAGTTGAAATAAAATCGTGTTACAAATTATAATTTATAATCACTACACAAAAGAAAATATGTTGTTGTCGCTGTCTGTCCGTCCCTCAAAGTATGCAATCTTAAAAACTAGGCAACTGATTTTGATGAGAGATTTTTAAATGATAGAGTCATTCTTGAGATGGGTTTTAGTATATTAATTTTTAAGATTTCTTCAAAATACTAGTATTAAAAAATGAACAAATAAAACAAATAATGAATTCTCAAAGTGTATTTGAAACATTATCAGATAAGTTTTTCATTTACAGAATTAAGATACATGTGCATTTTACATAATGTTTTATTGTGATTATAATTCGCGGACGCATGGTCAGGGTTATCGTTGTAATTAAGAACAGGTTTTGTAGTTTTTCATTTAATTTGTATGGTCAGTATTTCGAGCTATAAAATATACGTTAGATTGTAAAGCGACACAGTATTGTTAGATCTCGAAGTGGTGCAGTGGTCCAAAATGTTTGGATACCAAAATATTTTCGTTTTAGCTTGCCTTGGGTTGGCGCTCAGTGAAGCGGCATTTGGTAATTATGTACTTTATTGTATTTTTAGATTAAAACGTTTATCTATCAGATTAGTTGAAATATAAAATTATTCAGAGTATAATGTATAAATAAACTAGCTTTCCGCCCGCGGCTTCGCCCGCGTTTTCAAAGAAAAACCCGCATAGTTCCCGTTCCCGAGGGATTTCCGGGATAAAACCTATCCTATCTCTCAAGTTGGATCGAACTGCACATGGTGTGAGAATTTTATTATAATCGGTTAAGTGGTTTAGAAGTCCATTGAGGACAAACATTGTGACACGAGATTTATATATATTAAAATAATGTTTTGCAAAAATAGATTAGACAGATTTTATATATGGCGTCGTATTAGTGCATTAATATACAGGTTAATTAATAATTTTACAAAACTTTTCATTACTTTTGCGACATCTGTATAAATATAATCTGTATTTTACTGTGCGAAATATTTAAATAAGTAAAGTATTGTTCCACTTTCTTGATGTCTTTCTTATAAACAAATTTAGAATTATTATACTCACCAAAATAGTAATGAATATTTCTGTCTTAATAATATTAGTATTGTGGAATATTTAGTATATTTTTTAACGATTTAACCAGAAATTATGAAATTAAGACATTTATGCTTCGAAAAAAACATATATAGAGAACATTCTGGTTTATTATTTATCGTAATAATATGCTATTCAAATCTAAAAACTCTTAATTTTATTCGAACATTATTTCAAATGATTTTTTTGGTTATGTTATTTGTTGTCATACTTTTTCTTTTTAGATTAATTAACGCATACTACATTATTTAGTCAAATCACTCTAGGTACTTATTTTTATTCGTTACTAGCGGTCCGCCCCGGCTTCGCCCGTGGTACATGTTTACGTTTTCTCTACATAAGATCCATCCTCGTACTTCAAGAAATATAATAAAAAAAGAATTATCGAAATCGGTTCAGCAGTTCTCGAGTTATGCGCTTACCAACACATTTTGCGATTCATTTTTATATATATAAGATTATTTAATAATATTATTATATATATAACTTATTATCCTTTCATTAGCTTCATGCGTATTCTATAATATAGATATTACTAGATCATATACCTACCTAATCTAGATCATGATTTCAATAAAAATATTATTTCTATCTCGAAGTTACATATTTTCATAAAACAATTTTTCTTTTCAGTCGACACGCTACACAAATGTGATTATAAAGATCGCGAATGTCAAAAGAAAGTCATCCAAACCATGCTTGTGAGCATCTCCGAGACTGGTATCCCGGAATATGACATTCCTCCCATCGACCCTTTACATGTAGAAAATATGAAGCTTAACTTACTAAACGTCATAGACCTCACGATCCTTGAGGGAACGATTAAGGGTATAAAAAACTGCGAAGTCAACGATTTGAAGTAAGTGTTTTATAAAAATATATTCGTACATCGAGTTTATGGTAAATATTCAATACTATAAATTGTTGTCAATATTGGTTCTAGAATTTTTAAGTTTCACAAATTACTTCTTCAGCATATTATCTATGTTCCTCTAAATATTTTTAACATCAAAATTTTTCTTGGTATATGTATAACAAGTCGATTAGGTACTTCACAAGAGGTTGCATATACACACTTAATATTATGCTACAAAATGCATAGGCGATAGAAATTATAATTTTCATCCGTTTTTGGAACTGAGATAATACCGTTATAACATGCATCTAACAGTATTTAATGTAACCTAAAACATTTTAGGCTGAACATGGAAAAGGGTCGCTTCACAATTAAGCTTACTTGTGATATATCAGCAAAGGGGAAATACGACATAACTGGATCTAGCCCCGCTTTGAAGGAATTGGTTGGCGGCAACAGCGTCAGAGGCAGCGGGAACGCTAAAATCAAAATTGGTATGTATCGGTATATAACTAGCGTATCGTATTATAAACGGATCTGACGGTGCATTTACATCAAATGAGTGCATGCTCATTCTAGCTCCCACTATGTCAAATTCTTTTAGTGTTAACAGGCGTAGAGCAATCTTTCGTTGTACTTAGTGCGTTCGAAAAGATTCTATGCAATGTTCTAATACTGAACAACACTGAATACGAGTTTTCGTTTAGGTACTCTAAAAGATCACGAAAGAATGCTCTTGCTCGCTAGAGCTAGCGAACATAGAGCTAGAGCTATCTAGCTCTATGTTCGTTTGATGTAAATGCAGTGTTATATTCCATGGAAAGTTTGAGCTCAAGTAATTACAGATGTTTTATATAAGGAATTAGATTTGAATTAAAGATCTATAAATGCATATTGCATATACTTTTTAGAAAAATACAATTGTTTTATATCGAAAAGCAATTTTTACAAATCTACAAAGCATTTTATTCTTCTTATTACATTTTATGTTATTTATTTCTTTATAACAGTTAATGATATAATTTTTCATCTATACATTATTACGTTATTTATTACCAAATGTATTACTAATATAGAGAACAAAAAAAAGACACGCATTTGCATACACGTGTAAGAACGAATCTAAAATGTTAATATAAAAGGAAAATAATAATTCATTGTTTTGTCTACAGAAAAAGTATCGATCAAACTTGACTACACAATTGAAGTAGTACGGCGTCCGGATGGTGAAGTTTACATCGAATGTAAGAAAGACCTGGCTAAATACGATTACGAATTGCTTGGCGGTAGCAAATTGCAGCTTGAAAAGTTGTACGTTGGAGACGTAGAATCGAGTGAGTAAACACGTTCTAAACAAGGTTTTATTGAAGATAAGGACTTTATTTTAATTATTTAATCATTAGGTATAATGTTCCTAAGGCGCTTCTTACACGTAAAAAATATATTGTGATTCGTCATGTCAGTTTTTACTAATAGACGTCAATATGGAATACCGCGATACATTATACCCGGCGCGGCCTAAGATGATCCCTATGACAGTTCGTCTTAGTGATTGCTCGTATGATGGATCGTGTCGATACTTTACTATTTTATAGGCAAAGGCGTGGTTTGCATTCAGCCACGTCGGTAAACATGTTTTTACAAATATTATAAAATGAATTTTTAACGTCTATTATGTAAACGAAACGGTAAGTAAAACGAAAGTTTTCCAAAACATAAAAATGCACCTTATCATTTGCTCGTATTTTTTAACCCGTTTAACACAGTGTATATTATTTTATCATGAAAATGGAATCCCCCATTAAATTTTTCTAAAACTTATATTATCATAGGTAAGTAAATTAACGCGAACGGAAATTAATTAATTAATTATGCTGCGATCTTCTGTTCCATTCAATAGTGAATGAACTATAGCTTAAGCATGGAAAAAATGTGAACTCGTTTCCATTATCGAAATTTGTTTATCGATACTTTCCGCACTAGTCGATAAATGCCAACGATGTAAGTTTTGAAGGACGTAAACGTAAAGTCAGATTGATATAATTTCTCGTAAATGTTAAGAATTGTTATAATGCCAACAGAATATCATTGTAATGGCATAAAGCTACGTAAAAATTAATAAATGCCATTTTTAGACGCCTCCAATACGTTTCTAATTTAATGGTGACGCCATTACAAGTTTGTCTCTTGAGAATAACTGTCAGTGTCATAGGGATCATCTTAGGCCGCGCCGGGTATAGTATTTATTGGAATTTGAATTGGATTGGAACACAGTAAATAGTTTACGTGTAACAGGGCCCTATTACGTAAGGAAAATACGCATAATATATACCTATCTTTAACAAAATTATTTAGCAATGATTTCACGCAGTCATACTGACTAGGTACATATTTTTTTTTGCCCCTTTAGTAATCGTTGTATTATTAACATGTAACGTGAGCGAGAAGCCCTAGGTTTATTTTCATTCGTTCATTTCTTCTAAGAGTGTCTCATTCAAGAGGGCATGGAAAATTGACCTACTAGCCATCAATTGAATCTGTTAAACATTATCTGTGCCCGACCTCACAAAGCGATAAGCTGATTTACTTTCATATAAACAAAAAAGCAATGTTCATAAAACAATGTATTAATTCCAGGCCAACTTCTTTCAACTTACTATAATGAAAACGCGAAGACCTTATGGAAAACCTTTGGAAGAACTGTAATGGATTCAGTGGCGGACATGGCTTATCAGTTCATACACAATTTCTTCGGACAAGTGCCTACCAAATACTACCTCTCTGGCGATCTTACACCGTTTATCAAGACATAAACAAAGTGACCTGTTAAATATATGTTAAATAAAATATATTTTATTTTTAACACAGTTGTTTTTATTGCATCATACGAAGATAAAAAATTTGCATAAGTTACCTACATGTATTTGACGTCAATTTTCCTGCTATAATAGTAATTATGATAATTTTGTGTTTTTCCTAAAAGTTTTTGTTGGTAAAATAAGAAGTTATAATAAATTACAATTAACGAATTGCATTGATACCTATTTTAAAACATAAATGTTTTTCAATTTTATTTTATAAATTGTTATTTTTGTTTCATATTTTACACAGCGTTTAGTAAACTTATACAAAACTAGCTTCCGCCCGCGACTCCGTCCGCGCGGATGTCGGTCTTCGCGTGGATGGTTTATTTCTCCATTTAGAGTAACTCTGACAATGACATCTTATAAATATCTATTGGACCCAAATACGGCTAGGCCTAATTATAATACGCAACGTGTGTTCGCAGTTCTACAGAACAACGTCTATGGATAAAACTGAAATATTAAGATTAATTTTTTTTCTACGTATTTTTCCCGGATAAAAAGTATCCTATTTTACGCCCAGGATAATAAGGTATAATTATACCAAGTTTCATGGAAATCGAACCGTTAGTTTTCACGTGATGTCTTCACATACATACAGACAGAAAAAAATTTTTTTAATCACATATTTGGGTTTGGTATCGATCCAGTAACACCCCCTGCTATTTATTTTTTCAATATTTTCAATGTACAGAATTGACCCTTCTACAGATTTATTAGATATATATATTGTATAGATAATCAGACAATAACATCTGAATCTGATGAACAATCTGAATGCATAAATAAATAAATTACTTTTAATGAACTATTATTTTATCTTCATAAAATACAATGTAATTAATTAAATCCTAACTGAATAACATTAAATTGCTTTGCATATTTTACCTTTAATCGAAAAATCTTTATCGTATACAATTTATCTGAATCTCGGAAACGGCTCAAACGATTTCCATGAAATTTTGCTAGTAGGTATTCATCGGAAAAAAAATACAGTGCAAAATAAAGAGATACGAACTTAATTACAGATTAATTTTGAGTGCATCAAAAATAGACACTTAGGTACCTTAAATTTAAAAAGAAATGCATTATTTCATTATTATGTTAAACGAAATTAATGTTTATAAAATAATGTTAGATCTGAAATAAATTAAAAATCTAAAATCTATTCACAATTTCCATTAAGTATATTTATAATTTAATATCACACAATATTTATTATTACGTACGTATAGGAAAGTTTTTGTCTGTATTATTACATAATTTTCGTTAAATTCTTTAAGATACAAATACACCAAGCGCAAAAAGTTTACCTTTTAGCTACTATTATGTATCTGTGCTATCAGTTCGCAGGATTAAATCATTTTAATTTATGTGAAAAACTTTATTATATATAATTTTATTAATCTCAAATTCATTTTAGTTATTTTTTAACACTTAAAGAGCATTAACGTAATGTAGGCAATGTTTTAATTTCTGTCCTAGGGCTTAGTGAAACATAAGTATTCTGTTTTTATTTTTAAAATCTAATGCATTTTCTTGCTGCCATTGTTATTTTTCAATGTATGATATCTCAGCATAACTTCAAAAAAGTTATAATAATTTAATTCTTCATCATACTGTCGGTCTTTTAATTTTAAGATAACAAAGTTGTTTTATATTATAACCATACAGGAAAGATGTGAGAAATTTAGTATTAGATTGAAAATTCAAATGTCCATTTTATACGCTGAACGAATTTTAAGACTTTTCTCTAGGTTCGATCAAGTCTTCAAATAAGAAATAATATAGGCCGGATATATTGTGATACTTTAGAGAGTTTGTATTAAATTTACAACATACACTGCCATTGAAATTATTCTAAACTCTAGAACTGTAATGAGGAAATTGAAAATTTAATATTCTTACTATCATAGTATTTTATTTTGTACTAGCACAGGTTAATTAAGGAACATCGTCATTACTTAAAACAGTTATATCAATTATGTATTCAAGTATCAATTATATATTTAAGTGCTCTTTATTTATAGAAAAGTATATGTTATTAGGGCATTACTGACGTCAGCGGCGTAGTAGTTGCTTCTAATGAGAAGTTGTAACATGCAATTTGTATGACATTCGCGTATAAAGCCGAGATGCCGGGAGCACACGGTAACTCGGTTACAAAGTGTCATACAGGAACAGTAAGGGTCATATAGGATGTTGCGGAAACTTTTTGTTTTATTTTTAGCGGTCTGGAGTGCTTCCCCGCTGAGTTTACGTAAGTTTCATTCGAATTTATTGCTGTTAAATTCATTTTATATTAAATTATTCGTTTAAAAATGTATATTAATATTCATTTAGTAATAAAACCTTTTTTGTTGTACTTGTAAGGCGTAAAAAATGGGTAAGGTTACCAGTTACCACCTTAATTTACGACAAAAAATTGCAAGGTTTTAATAATAACACCTAATTTGATTGCATATTCTTTTTTGCATTGTTTTTAGCGGATTATTTGAAATCTTGTTCAAGAAATGACCCAAAGTTGAACGAATGTGCATTAAAATCTGCAAGAGAGTCTCTTAATTTATTCGCACTGGGTGACCCTAGTAGAGGTCTATTGCCATTGGACCCGCTATATGTTGCTGAAATGAAGATTTATGTTCCTGATAAAAACGGCTTAAAGGTCGTTTTTAAAAATAATTATTTTAAAGGATTAGCGAAATTGCATTTAGAAAATCTTACGTGAGTATTTCTTTATTTGAATTAGTTACTATTACTAGGTACTATTTTCGTATCAAAATATTATTTTTTTTTTTTTTTTTTATTACCACAACCGACAAAGGAGCGGGCGGTGTTCTGATGAATAGCGTCGTTTTTCCTCATTTCCTAAAATAAACGTTTACCTAGTTAGAATTACTTTTTAATGACTTGATAACTATAAACAAAAATGTCCTAGCTGAGTTGAAAAATGTCCTAGGAAAAGCAGTCTCCCAATTAAGTCTTTCCCCAAAAATATTTCTTCATCAAGCAAAAAAAAAATCATTAAAATTCGGTGAAAATAAGGAACTATTAGAGCACAATGAGTCACGGGCAATTAGCTACGGGCCTTTAATTATGAATAACATCGTGACGCGCCGTCTCAAAGGGAGCCGAAATTAAGCGCGGTTGATTCGACGGCTACAAAAGAAGTAATGGAGTGAACCGGCCTATGATCTGCTGAATTTTAGTGGGGGATAGGTTAAATTGATTAATTAAAACTTCCTTCATTTTACACCCGCGAAATTACCGACGTTTTCTAAGGGAGGCCTTTATAATAATTTACGTAATGATGATGACCTACCTTTGTGTTGTTGGTCAGTTATTTTAGGAACTATTTCCTCTAGTTCCTTTTTAAAAGTAGGTATTTGCGTGAATTACTTTAATTTCATTTTTCAACGAGAATTTCTTACAGCATTATACAGAACAAACCAAAATCAGAAACATTTAGTTCGTTTAATTTGATATAGATTATATTATTTCAATATCTAAATGAAAATTGAAACTAAATATTTAATAACAACAAGTCGTAATCAGATCTTTATAAAGATATTAATACATTTTTTAAGCTAGCTATTTAGTGTTTTTAAACCAAACATTCAAAACATAAAATTAAATATTGTTTTTTTTTTCTTATTTTGAGAGTCGATGCCCAATAAAAGGAAAAGGATTCATGATAATTGTTAACAGTTTTCCTTTTTTTTTTTTTTTTTTTTTTTGGTTTTCATGGCAAGAAGATGTGACTTTTTGCCAGTGTCAAGTATGATAAAAGGTAAGGAAACAATTCGCGGTAAGGATTAAGGTGAGGAGATTTGGATTTAAGTCAGAGGAGTTGGGAAATATTTATATATACATAGATTACTATTTATATTATTATTTACTTATTATAGATACGTTTAATGTTACTAGATACAAATATATATGTATAAATTATTATAACTTTAAGTTATTACTTATTATAAATGATGATAAGGCGTTGTATAACTTTATAGGATTTTGTAGTAAACATAACATACGAGTTGGAAATGGAATACGAAGGGATATCAAGTTGGATATAAACGAAGAGTGGTCAAGTAAGGGGCATGCAAAAAATATGTGATCTATATCTCCTACATCAGTTCCACATTCACAGATGGCACTATTTAAAATACCCAGTCTCGCAAGATGAGCTGGGCAACATGTATGACCAAGACGCATTCTTATAATAATAGAGGTTACAAGCTTACAGCCTGTAACTTTATTGAACCAAGGTTTAGTGGTAACGACTTCTTGTAACTTATAATATTGCTTTCCTTTATATAATGTACTTTGTTTCCAGAGATTTTCCCAAGACTCGTGCAAGTAAATTTTAGGCAAACTGACCAAGTCATGGCAATAACTCTGATAGGGAAACATGTCTCCACATCGCACAGCAGACCTTGCCAACTCATCAGCTTTTTCATTTCCTTGGATACCACTGTGACTTGGTATCCAAGCAAATGTAACAGCATAACCTTTGAATGAACATTCTAATAATTTACTTTTGATATCAAAAATAATGGGGTAAAAGGGTTTATTAAGAAATGAAAATTTGTGAAGACTTTGCAAGGCACTCTTGGAATCTGTAAATATAATTGTTTTTGGCAGTTTCATTAAGATTACATACTCTACGGCCTTAAGTATACCTAAGCATTCTCCAGTAAAAACTGACGATTCTGGCGGAAGTTTATTTTTTATATAAATGTTGAACTGCTGGTGAAACACTCCAACTCCTACACAACTCTGAGGTGATGATTTTGATGCGTCAGTATAAATGTGATTATGTTTTTCCCATTCTTTACAATTCAGTGCATTTTTAAAGTCTATATAAGCATATGAATCATGTTTCGTTATGCCTATATTATAAACTATATCTGGGGATATAAGAAGAGATTTGAAATTATTACTAAATAGCGGCAACGCCGAAGACCGATGAATCGGGGAAGGTATAGATTTGATTCTGTGATAACTTTGAATCAGACATGGTAACATTTTATGGTCCCAATACCTGCATGTTAGAATTTTGCAATATAATTTTTCTAATCTATTGAACAAGGGATGTCTAGAGAATTGAAATAGACGAAATACATATCTATCTGATAAATATTGCCTCCGAAGGGATAGCGGAGGCTCACAACATTCTATTTGAAGCGCATTGATTGGGCTAGATTTCATGGCACCTGTTATTATTCGTAACGCTTTCGATTGAATAAGATCTAACTTTTTAAAGGCTGTAACATTTCCACCGTCTAAGAGAAACATCCCGTAGTCCATAGTACTTCTTATAATGGCATTATAAACAAGCTTCAAACAAAATGGGTGAGCTCCCCACCACACCCCCGAGAGGCACCTTAACATATTTAAATATTTTTCGCACTTTATCATCACGTAATTTATGTGAGGAGTGCCTGTGAGCCTATAATCCAATATAACGCCTAAAAATTTAGTCTGATCGTGTTGAGGTAAGGTATTATTTTTATACACGATATTTACGGTCGGTGACGACCGTTGTCTAGAAAAAACTACAACAGAACTTTTGGAAACCGATATATCGAGTGAGTTAATATCAAGCCATTCGCCTAATACATGCAAGTTATTGTTTATCGAGCTACAAGCTGAAATTAAATTATCATTTGCAACATATATTACAACGTCATCAGCGTATTGTAATATGTTAACAGAATCAAAAAATATATCTTCTAAATCGCTTGTATATATGTTATACAATAATGGGCTGAGGACGGATCCTTGAGGAAGTCCTTTATGTACAGTTCGCGATAATGTAGAGTCAGAATAATTTAACTTTAATTTTAATTTTCTCTCAGTGGCTATTACAATTATAAAGTTAATTAGTATTTCGGGGATCTGTAATTTGATCAATTTATTCTTTAGAATTTGTATATTAACATTATCATACGCAGAATTAATATCAAGGAAAACAGCAATGACATGTTGGTTATCAGAAAAAGCAATACGAATATCCGTTGTTAAAATACTTATGTTGTCCATAGTACTTTTACCTTTCCGAAAACCAAACTGTGTTTTTGATAATGAGTTATGATGTTCAATATACCACTCTATACGGTTTTTAACTAAATGTTCGGCTATTTTGGCTAATACTGATGATAAAACGATAGGTCTGTAGGAGGATGCTTCCTCTGGGTTTTTGTTAGGTTTTAACACAGGTATCACTTCCTGCTCCTTCCATTGAGGTGGTATATTTCCTGTCAGCAAAACAACGTTAATAAGGTTTAGATAATATTCTAAGGCAGAATCGCCGAGGTGCGAGAGGAAGGAGTAAGGTATTCCGTCTAAACCCGGTGCAGAATCGTTCACTCCAGACAAAGTACCCTTTAATTCATATAATGTGAATGGTGTTGATAGTATTGCATAGTTATGATCCATTTGAACAGATTTTAAAATGGGGAAGTAATCTAACTGTGATGGGACTGAAGGTGGTGCTATTGTATCTATAAATTCTTCAGCTAACGATTCTGGAACTATAAATTGTTGATCTCTATAAACTGACCTGAAGCGTCTTATAGAGTTCCATACTTCGCTAGGATTAGAATTGGGAGAAAGAGAGGCACAAAATGATTTCCATCCTTCCCTTTTTTTCTTTTTAAGAAGAATTTGGGTATCTTTTATAATCGCGTTTAAAATATCCAAATTTTCTTCTGACATGTCTTTGTTATATACTTTCTCTATGGATTTCCTTTTCTTGATAGCCTCTGAACATTCCTTATCCCACCAAGGGGGAAAAGGTAGTATTGAAGTTTTCGTTGGTTTTGTAGGTAAAATTTCATCAGCTACTTTTAAAATAATTTTTGCAAAATTGTTTGAACATTCTGTTTCTTTCCCCTCTTTGACTTCAGACAGCTCCTTAACCTCGTTTTCTATGCGATTTCGATAAATATCCCAGTCTACATTTTTTAAATTATATTTACAGCGTGGTGATCTTTTATTACAATGCTTATTATTTTTATTAGGAAGATTTAACAAAATTGGAAAGTGGTCGCTTCCAAAAGTAGACACTAAAGGCTTCCACGATATTTTTGAAGCTAAATTTGCCGAGCACATTGATAAATCTACTGCACTAATATTTTCATTAATATGTGTCCGTCGAGTCGGTTCACCTGTATTTAATAAACATAAATTGAATTTATCAATTAACTCCAATAATAATTCTCCATTGGTATTAGTAATACTACTGCCCCATACTTGATGGTGTGAATTAAAATCCCCTAACACAAGCACTTGACCATGTAGTGAATTCAATACCTGTCTTAAATCATTTAAAGCTTCAGAAGTTGGATGGGGTATGTAAATTGACACAACGGAAATTTTGTCAACAACGGCTCCCACAACGTTTATATTACAAGACTGATTATTGTTGAAAAAATTTATTTTTTTGTATAGCAATGAATTTTTTAATAAAATAGCAACCCCACCATATCCATCACTCCTGTCATCACGTAAACAGTGATAGCCAGGAATGCGAAAAAATGAACTTGGTTTTAACCATGTTTCATTTAAGGCAATTGCCAAAGGTTTATATTTATTTATAAGATGTATTAGTTCCGTTTTTTTAGGGATAACACTTCTACAGTTCCACTGAATTATATTTGAATCCATTATTATTACCGAAATTTTTGAGCACATTGTTTAACTGAGCAACGTTGGACGGTTTTAAGATATTGTTTTGATGTAAAGCTTCTATTAAAGTTGATAATAAATCTAATATGACATTATTAGGAGACTGGTCACTACTAGGCTGAATTGCGCAACCATTATCAGGAGCTGGGATCTGATATTCCTTTATGAGGGCTTCATGCGAAGCTCTATCATATCCCACACTTGTTTTAGGTGGAGATCGTGGTTTTAAAGCTACTGTCTTTTTATATGATGACCTCTGAGTGCCAGCATGTAATGAATTTGTTTTATTTGATGTGAGATGTACAGTTGGGGTTGACTGTAATATGTCTGTAAAAGATTTAGAAATTTGTGGATGTAATTTACTTGCTTCAGCATATGATATATTCTGCTGAGCCATTGAAATTTTAATGTTCCTTTGTCTATTAAATTCTGGACAGACTTTATTCGTAGCGTAGTGAAAGCCAGAACATGTAATACACTGTGCGCAATCTTCCTCAACAGTGCATGTCTCACCTGAATGATCTAGACCACATTTATAACAACGAGGTTTCGATCTACAGATGTTTTTTGTATGGCCATATCGGCAACAGTTAAAACATTGAATTGTTGGGAAAATATACAAATCAACTGGTAATGCATTATAACACATGTATATTTTTTGGGGTAGGACTTGACCATCGAAGGTTAAAATGACAGATTGGGATGGCTTCCAAACATTGGATCCATCAATGTTTACTTTAAAATTGATTCGCCTAATTTTAATAATTTTACCACAGCCAGAAGGCACAGATATATTATCTATAACTTCCTCAGGAGACCAGTCACTCGGAACACCCCTAACTAAACCCATTCTTGTAATGTGAAATGTTGGGATTTTAGCTTTTAGTTTAAATGTATTTAGATTGCTATTATTTAAAAATGCATTGGCATCGTAAAAGGTTGAAAACGCAACAGAACATCTATTTCTCCCTATTCTCTTAACACTGCCAGGAACAATATTTTGAATTTTATTTTTCTTTAAGAAATTTCCAAATGTGATAGGGTGCAATGTGGAGCCATCTCCCTCAGAACCTTCTATTCTCTGCACATGAACTATATATGGATATCCATCTGTTTGGATATAATTGGCACGAATAATATGATCTGTAGGATTAGGTGGAACTGAGTTTGATGTTTCTGCTACATTATTATTTGATATAAAGGAAGAAGAATCATTACTAGAATTAATATTTGTATCGCTATCATTCATAATTTTTTTACGCCGCCTTTTTCTATTTAGTTCCGGATCTAATAGTATACTTTCATTGTTTGATTCCAATGTGACATAACTTGCCACAAGAGGACCAGAGCGTAAATCTGAATCCTCTGAAAAAGGATCGGGAGGGTCGTTCATATTCCCGCCCGAAACTCCCGCGAGGGTTCTTACATACTAAAAATATATCTACAAGAAAACTTACCAATATACACCACAAAACTATATGAATTTACAAATATATATAATAAATACAAGTAATATTTACAAAATAAACACCTCTGACTACAAAAAAATAATTAAAATTAAATCAGCTTTAGAAACACTCCCTCCAACTTCGAAGTTTCCCGCGCTTTTTCCCAGTTTTCCTTATCTTGGGCATCAATTCTCAAAAAAAGAAAAAAAGCAATATTTAATTTTAAGTTTTGAAATTTGAATGTTTGGTTTAAAAAACACTACATGGCTAGCTTTAAAAATGTATTAATTTATGTACGTAAACATAAATTACATCTTAAAAATGTACAGTAATAGTGTATAGTTTGACATTTGACATACCATTAACAAGACCGGTTGTAAATATGCCATAAATACCTATATCCTTACAACCATTTTACAACTATACTAGCAATCATTTTTAATCATTCGATTATTGACATTGTAACATAATATATACTTTACCTGTGCACTTAAATCTAATTGGAGATTGTTTCGCCTTAACAAGTACCTATGTCCTATATTCAGACTAGCGTCATCTCGACCCCTTAACCTAAGTATTTTATTCATCTTAAGTAAAATTACACGGGTATTTAATAGCACATCTCTTGTATGATTTGAATGTAAGATTGCACTCTTGTATTATATCGTGGTTGTGCTCGCGAAGTGTCATTTTTTACGTTACTAGCGAGATTTTTAGGTCATCTTAGTCTCTATTAAACGTCATATTATTTACCATATTTATCTATTTAATTGTGTGAAACTATGTATAATATAGTGTTTAACTTTCTGTCCACTTTATCTAAAACCTAATAAAACATATTAAAAACTTCATTGAGAAACACTTTATAAAAAAACGCATCAAAATCCGTTGCGTAGATAGTTTTAAAAATAGGTATATACCTAAACTTACACATTACACAGGATGTAACTTAAGGATATAGAGATAGATAAAGCGACTTTGTTTTATACTGTATAGTACTGTATACTGTATATTTTGTAGTGATTAGAGGAGTTTGCATTTTACCTCTGAAAAGAAATAGGTATTACCTATATATTTTGTGTGTCGAGCCGAAGATTTTTAGTTGGTCAAATTCAGTTGATAACATCGAGGCGAGATAAGTCGTATGACGCGCCGACCACATGACTAAGATTTAACCACAAACAAAAAGCCCAAATAGTCTTTTTGTTTTTATTTTTGTAAGACAGAATTTAAATTTAATATAACGACAATCATTACACACGTTTTTTATTATTTTTTAATCTACTAACTATTATTACTTACAAGAAACAAAATAAGGTACATTTGATGATTTTAGATTCGACTTGGATAAAAAATTAATCACTGCTGATGCCTTAGTGACTCTTGATGTAAAAAATGAATATGAGGTCAGTGGGAAAATCCTTGTTTTGCCGATTCGATCCAGTGGCGATGCATCTATAAAGCTAAGTATGAAAAACATTAATAGACTTTGTTACATAACCGCTAAAATAGCTACAAATGTGAATTAGATTATGATTTAGTACGGCTATAAAACTTTGAGCAAAAACAACTGAATAATCTCATAGTAAATGATAACAAAACAACAATTATGTAATACCACATATTTGTAAGTCCTTTTAAGATATAACACTAAATAAATAGTCTTTAATCTTTATAATACAATTTAAGTTTAAATAAAATCTGTATAATAATAGATTTAATGTTATGCATAGTGACGTTTAATTAAAATATATTAACAAGAAAAGACAAGACAAGACTCACAGATTTTATAGTTATATGGACTTACACAATCCTTAAATAGGTCTCCTTTGATGTACTGATGGACAATTGAAGCATTAACCTACATAGTTATTACCATTTCTATCTTAGATCAGGGCATCCCTTTCATCAAAGTAATTTAGTGTGTAGACCAAATAAGGTCCTTTGCATTTAAATATAAGTATGTGTGTTTTCGAGATATTGAAGTGAAAATTCTTTAAGCGCATTGAGAGTAAAATTTCAAGGTCGCATCATGGCAATACTGTCACGTCATGAAGTAAGTATTTTGTATCTTGTCAAAGAAGTTTCACTATTGACACGTGTGCTTGGCACACACGCTCTTTTTTATTTTTCTATTTTCTTGTAGATAGTATAGATAAGTATTTCCAACCTATAAGAATTTTTGTATTAATTATTTTACAGAAAATACACTATTGCATATACGCATATGGTACAAACACATAAAAGCAGATGACGATAAAGTATACTGGAATATTACAAAACATGATACCAAGTATGAGGTAGAAAAAGCAACATTCCGATTAGAAAATTTATTGAACGTTAAAAATATAGGTATGGTATTTTTAAAACTTAATTATAAAGCTGTATTCTTTATATGTTAACTTTTTCCTGCAGTTTATTTCCGAAATAAATTGTACACGTTGTTTTTTTCTCTTTTACATCTTAGGAGACCACAATAACTGACAGACAATCAAATGTATCCCACAACACTTCAAATAACCCATTAAACTGTTCCTTTCACGATTTTTCCGTTTACAGGGGACCAAATAAACAAACTCCTCAATGAAATGTGGCGTGAGATTGTGGCAGATGTAGGCCCGTCGATATGCGAGAGCCTCAGCGCATCTGTAGTGAACAACTTGGCTGTTCTACTTAGCCAGGTTCCCTATGACGAACTTATGCCTGAGTGAATGCGACACAAAACGTACCTCTTACGTTGCATTTACATCAAACGAGCGAATCTCATTATATCCCCGCTATGTCAAATTCTTAAGTGTACGAGCATTCTTTCGTTGTTCTTAGTGAATCTTCTAATACTGAAAAACACTGAATACGACTTATCGTTTACACTAAAAGATCAAGAAAGAATGTTTTTTCTCTAGCTCTATGTTCGTTTGATGTAAATGCAACGTTAAGTATTTAGTTCATGCCAAAGGCTAGCTGTCTTAATATAAGGTGCGATTTTGGTACCATTTTTGTATTTCAAGAATAATTGCAAAACAGTACAATTTAAAATGACTGAAGTTGCATGAATAAATGTTTGGTTGGTTTTTTTATTTTTTTACTGGTTTTCCTCGTTGTTTTATTTTAATATCGTTGATCTGCTTGGTTTAACACTTGACACCTATTAATAATTTATTATTATTACGCTAGTGCCATTTTATAAAGAGTCGTAATTTGTGAAATAAAAAGAAATCATTAATAAGCTAGACGAAGTGTTAATTAATACATAATACTATTTTTTTTAATACGTTGGGGTGAAGACTATAGCTACCTTAATATGCGTGTACAAAATTTGGATAAACATTAATTTCCCAGTAGGATGATAACTAGAAATTTGAAATTCATTGGTACTGTTAAACATATTATGTAATTTAAACATTTTTTTTTTGTAAACTTTATTCATTTTATAGATCACTATTTAACTATGGAGACTGTAGTTTCCTTTCAAAAGCCGCTTTTTCTTCTATCGCTATTTAATTTTTCAAAATTTCACTCCAATACGAGCCAGCGCAAAAATATTTAACCTATCTTACAGATATCGGTACAGAGTTTATCTTGAGTTTTATCTTAGAGAGAATTATTTAGTGATTCAATAGCGAAATAGGAGAAAACAGAAAGAAATAACGACAAAACCAATCAACAAGTTTATGTTTGTTTTCGTTAATCTCGTTCTGACCTTTTTACAAACTCTTGGAATACTAAATACGATTGAGTAAATAACCAAGAATTCACCTGAGGCTTTTGTAACGGTCATTAAATAATAAAACATAATATTTATTATGTGAATTACATTATGTCCATGTATATGACCTGTAACTTTATAGTTTAACTAAGGGCATAAATAATTGATGCTTATTACATTTGAGTCTAAGAATGGATTAGCGGAATTTCGATTTAATAGACAAAAATTTTTTAAAGATTTGGAAACATAATCTACTAGTGAAACGACAGTAGAAATTGTAGTTTGTTATCAGTTTCACACGCAGTCAAATCCTTGATCCTTTTCTTAGAACACGACGATGCGATCAGTTTACGCTCTAAGTAACTGCACACAATTTGTACGTATTTTATTAGTAGTTAACCTTTTAATCCTTTATCATCACAAACAAGTTTAGGACACAGATGTATGTAAATTTTCTTTAGCAATATTGTAACTCTTCTTACAAAGTAATTCTAGGTAATAAAAAACTAATATATAAGAATATTATCTATACCTTTAAAGTATATACAATGTACACTCAAGGAGGTTTAATGTTTAGTAAACTACTGAAAATAAATTGTTCAATTAAAAAAATGAATTAATATTTAAAACATAACAAGCAATTTTAAAAAGTTCATTTCAGTTTTACTTAACGTAACAACGATTTTATCGTACTTCCTACGCGGGTAAAAGCTTCTTGTTCCTTGAGTTTGTTAAAAGCCAGAATGAATTGAACCGTCACTGTATACAATGGGCTGAAAAGGTAAGATTACAAGCAGATTTTAGCATGGAAATTGCGTAAGACACGGTCACGATAACATCTTATGATATTGTTATTATTGTAGTTGTATTGTTTGTGGACAAGTCAATCTTGAATAGCTCGTGATTTACCTGTTGAATAGTTTAGATACCTTACGGTGCATTTACATAAAACGAACATAGAGCCTAGAGCTAGAGCAAGACCATTCTTTCGTGATATTTTAGTGTAAACGAAGAATCTTTTACACATTGCATAGAATCTTTTCGAACGCACTAAGAACAACGAAAAAATGCTCTATGCCGGTTTACAAAAAAATAATTTGACATAGTGGGGTGCTTAGTGCAAACGGTGCATTTACATCAAATGAGCATTCGCTCGTCTGAGAGAACTTAAAAAATTTACGCACTATACCTCAAAGATTTACACAATTACTTAAGCCTTTGAAGAAAAGTTCTAGAAACAATAACAAAGACATGAACTTTTAAGGAAAGTCTCTATTCCTACAGTAAACAGGTAGAAAATACTGAATATTTATTGACAAAACATTCAAAGTTGTTGTAATAAGTCTTATATAAATAGTAAAGCATGAACAACAGCATTTATCAAACCGAATTTCAGGAAACAAAGAAAAAAATTGATTGCTTAACGTTAATACTTTGTAGTAACAACTTTACAAAGAATGTTTAATGATTGCTAGGGACAGAAAGAGAGAAATTGTTGCCTGATCGTGAGGTAAGGGAAGAATGTTTTTATTACAGGCTTTGCCAACTTCAATAGTTTCAAGAAATTTCTAATTTTAGCTAAATCGCTGTTCTTGGGAAACTGAAATGTATCGCTGTTGAGCACGTAACAACTTTTTAACAAAAAGGCTCTGACGAATTGAGAATTTATGCTTACTTTGATGTTTGTTAAAATGGTTGTATTATATTTAAATACTTATTGAATTCAACATCAACCTTTGTGTAAAATTTACATCCATTGTTAAATGTCAATCTCAATATATATAAATCTCGTGTCACAATGTTTGTCCTCAACGGACTCCTAAACCACTTAACCGATTATAATAAAATTCGCACACCATGTGTAGTTCAATCCAACTTGAGAGATAGGATAGTTTAAATCTCAAATCGTTTTAGAGAAAGCGGGCGAAGCCGCGTGCGGTAAGCTAGTATGTATAAATATATAAATAATCATACTAATAAAAATCATAGTAAGTACCCATTACACGCGCGCAGTTATATTAATACAACAGAATATAATTAAAAATAAATAACCGTCGTATTGGTTTTACTCTGTTACCAAATAAGTAAGAAGTAAAAATTTAACGAATAACCTTTCTTATTAGGCAGATATGTATAATGTATAATATCGTATTATAATGATTAAACATAAATTGTAATTTACCTTAATTGTTTAACTTTATCGCGATCTGCTCCCAAAAATAATGTTACGCATATTGGCCTAAGAAAATCGTGATCTGTTGTGTGTATTTAATTTTAATAAATAAATATGAAATTATATTTCTCTTATCAAATAATTTTAGCCGATAATATGGAGTTTGTCGACAAGATATTTGGAGAGAATCTGTTCTTATCTAAAAAGCCGGTTACTGAAGGACCATTGAGACGGCCGTCATCCTTTCACTGAATATCTCCAAATTTGGGCATTTGGGAATAAAGAGCAAAGCCGAGAAATTTTGCGTTGGACTAAAGGAATCTTGAATATGATATTAGATATTGCATCACATGCCCTAAATTATCAGGATAAGTAGGTAAAGTCTACCGTCAAAGCCAAAAGATCAAACTTATATAAATTTGATTGTAGGTACAACGTTATATTATAAAGATTCCGTTTTTTATTTCAGTTTTGTTTTTATCTTAAATGTTAAGAGATCAGTTATATAAAAAATACAAGTTATAGATCTTCTTCATCATCATCAATAAATATATATTAAAATTGTAGAAAAGTGATGTCTGTGCAATGAAAATATGTAAAAAAAATTATAAGTACCTAAATGTTGTGCACATCATAGAAGATTCATGAACAAAAGATTTTTTCCTGAACCCTGAAATCATTTTAATAAAATTTGTCACTATAAATGTCATAATTGCTTTCTGTATAATTTTTACATCAAATTAGCAGCCGGTAAGTAATTGAATTATTTCTACCGTTCTTTGTCAACCAAGACCCTGAATTTAGATTGGGACATTTTTAGAGCCCTGGAATTTAAATATAATAAAGAAATTATGACATTGAAGTTCATTAAATGAAACCCTCTTATAAGTTACACTTTCAATTATTTAATTATCAAAAGATAATAATAATTTCGGTAATACAAGGAATATTCAACAAGGAAGATGACGATTATATCTTTTTTTGTCGTTTTAAAGTTTAATTTTAAACTGTGATTTAAAATTATGACATTATTGTCGTTCTTTAGTTTATAACCTAAACCTACAATGAACTACGAATGAAAACATGAATGAAATGATACGCGAATGAAAACTGTAATACGCAATTATAGGCAACACCTTTAACGTATATAACATATAACTATAGTCTACACCTACTACTTATACATAATATTACACACACTTTGTCGTACACGTTTTAAGCCTCACACTCTAGCAACACTGTTTAATATTTCGTAAGCACTAAGCCACCAGCCGCAAGGCATAAAAACAATTTAGCTTCTTCCAAACACGACAGGCTTCTACAAACCATCCTGCTTCTGTATTTTAGACTCCTATTTCCCTTACAAAAGCTGCACCTGCGGCATTTCTAGTGATTGTAAGGCTTCAGATCTTGAAGATATCTAAGAACGTTTTATTGGGAATGCTTCTTGAAGAAGTTTAGACCTGTTTTCGATTTATTTTTTAGGGATATTTGTAGAGTTGCAGAATTTTGTTTTAATTCAACCAACTAAGGTGTTTATTATTGTTCGTGCAACTTGAGTTAAAAACTTAATATAAGTATTAGCTCAGAATAACCCATATACTTACTCTAATTACAGCATTATTTTAAAAGTACGCTTAAATATTATGTACCTACCACACAATAATTATCGTAAAATGTTAATCCCTTATCTCATCGTGTATTAAAGAAAACTAATTATGAATTAGTAGCGAACTGATTGCAGTTTTACTAAAACCAGAACAAGTTTTAAACCAATTCCAGGCTTCACGGCACTATCGCTAAACTTTTTATATTAAATGAGATTATAAGTTTCCGACAGGTGCCGCGCTGTAATATCAGTTTTATTTTAATACATTAAAGGCTGTACGACTAGCGTAAGTAATTAAATAATGATAAAATTGCCCCAAAGTTAAATGTCAGCTATTACGCCGCTTTCTACGAAAATTAAGGTTCAAGGCTACTTTTTTAATTGGTTTCTAAGTCAATTTATTTCGTTACAATTTTTTTGTTAGTTGCTTTTCCTAAAGCAACTTCATTATCAATGAAATGAAAGGCGTAAAACACAAATCGCTCTTTGTGATGTCAAAACAAGAGAAAGATTGAAATAAAATAATTATAACAATTTTATTTCTAACCGAAACGAGAGATTCGTGGTATAGTTACTTCCAAGAAAATAGTTAACAATTTCACAATTTTGTTTCGTTTTATACAAGAAAAAGCCTTTAAAATTGAAGATTTTATTTACCAACGATTCGATAAAAAGTCACTGCAGAGACGTAAAAAGTAAATGGAAACTAGGAACAAGCAAGCGGTTACGTTTTTACTTAACTTTAGAACAACACTTTTCAATTGGGTCCATCTTTAATGTCTGTTTTTCACATTACATAAAACTTTTTAAACACTATAGTCAAAACCATGCTGTTAATAAAGACATACCTTTATTAATTTCACTTCACTTGGTGGTTTAAAAGAAGTTATTTTTTGTGATAATATAGTAAGGTAAATGAGTAGACGCACTGCCTGTTAAGTAAGCAAATTCTTCGCCCTTAGACGACCATAACAGTTACCCATTATGGGTATTGTCAATACCAGAATAAAATAAGGATAAGTAGCAACAATCTAATTAACTTCCTATTACCTATATAAAACAAAGCTCTACAAACCATCATCGAATCCACAATAAAATGTAAACATATTTCGAGATACGTATCTTATTCGTAGCGATAAAAACGTTATGTGCACTAAATCCCGGTGTGATAGCACCTAACGCCCCAAGACGGGATTCTATATAGAGTTTTACTAGCCACTGCCAAGCTGAGAATGGAAATGTAAATCTGAGCGCATTGGGATTTAGAAGCTACATGCATTTTGCGAATCTTCAGCGCGAACTGAAATAGTGTGTCAATTTTAACGTATGTACATCTATTTAGATTGAAGAAGTATTGAAAACCAGAAGGCATTTATTAATTTTAACGTATTCAATAAAAGCAGAAAAGAATCTTGAATAACCAGAAAATTGCTTAGAACCAGGCTTAGAAAATTGGCAATCGATAAAATAAAAACAGATGGTATGGATATCATTTTTCGAACGATATCTCAAGAAGATTTAGTGTAGCGTAAATTACGTAGAATCCCTTTTGATCGTAGGTTCAAAATACGTGGAATCATAATTTTAGATTGAATTCTAAGAAATTAGTCTACAAAATTACCATACAACGGAAGCAAAATTAAATTTCTCTTTTCGATACTTTTATCAAATAAAAATAAAAAGTTTAAAAAGGGTTTATTTATCTTACAATCGAATCTTTCTTCCGTACCTATATTAAGTGGCAATTACCTTCATTGAGAAGGTACTTAATAATATGTAGGTACCACGAAGGTTTTAAGATTTTCGAATAAAACAAGCGCTAGCGAGAAGCAATACAAATACTCATCGTTTTATTTTGAGAATTTTTTTTCTTCTGTGATATAATAGTAACCTTTAGATTGAATACTCAAAATTAAAAAAAAATATATTTGAGTACCAATATGTACGCGCAAATAAATGAAATTCAAATATTTTTGACGGAAAGGAAAATGTAATATGTTTGGTTTATTGTTTAACTGTTCTTGCTTTTTTATTTTTATTGATTCTATAACTGATTGGATATAAGCTGATATGGTTTATAGAAACAGGTTGTATTGATAAAAGCAAAAATTTAAACGTATTTAACGTCATTTAAAAATCAATTGATTTGATTATAGAAAATGCAGAAGTATTATATCTTTCTAAGGTCCTCATAAAATTTAATAAATTTAATAGTTATAATATTGAGTTGATTTATATATCACATGATTTTTGACATCACAGACATCTTAATTTCGTTGGTTAGCGGGAACGTCTAAATATAGGTCAAAGATACTATGAATCTTTATTGTATAAAGATGTGATCTCTAAAAAATGTGAATATAAAGCAATCAACAAATTATAAAGCAATCTCCGGTTAATTACACCATTAATAACAGGGGACGATTCATTTATTTTCCGGCCTTTAATACGATACGTCTCTATCCCAAATATTTTATTATAATATCTTGATAAGTTTACTATAGAAATCTTTATTAAATTGGTAAGAATAATGTCGCTCCTGTAATTGTTACAGTACAAAATATTACTAAAAGTAGAATTGAAAAAAAAACGGGTTGCACTCCGGGAGTGCCGGCAGGATATTTTGGAATGGTATCCGTCTTACACATGGAATATAAGGGCTAAAAAAAAACCGTCTTACGCTTTTTCGATCAGGCCACGTGTCCTGACGCGAGTTTAAGATTTTATACCCAACGCCGCTAAAGAAGTTTTCACTTCAAAAAGGTATATTACACACTACAAAATTGAATTCCATAAATCTGTTTCACTGATAGATTTTCTTTGTGGACAAGTAGGTGATCAGCCTTCTGTGTCCTACCAGGCAGAGATATTTTTTCTTCTTCGTCTCCACTGGGAATTGAACCCAGGACCTCTTGGTTCTCACGCGTCAACCACTGTACCAAGGAGGCGGTCAATTTACAAAGGGTTCTATTATTAAAGTCAGTCGTAATTTCGTTAAACGTTATTTCTAAGAAATAATCGCTTGCTTGTTAACTGCCGTCTGACATTTCTTGTCTAATTGCGACTATCTTTGTAACATCTGCTTTCTTTAATTAATTACTAACTTTTATCTTTCCTTTATTACTCTACTCCTTTTTAGATCTTTTTGTTAATAAGATTTGGAAAGGCTGCGCTTTGAATTTGAAACTTACAGATAAGATATCCTATCCTGTCTTACTAATATTATAAATGCGAAAGTTTGTGAGGATGGATGTATGTGTATGTGTGTTTGTTACTCTTACACAAATTTAGCACACGTCTTAAGTTTAGAGGGTAACTTGGATTAACACATAATATGATAAGTTTTATCCCGGAAATCCCACGGGAATGGGAACTATGCGGGTTTTTCTTTGAAAACGCGGGCGAAGTCGCGGGCGGAAAGCTAGTATTTTATAAATAAAGCAATTTGCTCATTTTAATTAAATTTATTATTAGGAGGTATGTTATAATTAAGATAATGTACCTGAGTCATGATAATATAATATTATATTGTATCATCATGACAGTGATCGTAAAGTGCTCATTAATTCATTAAAACTTAAATGAAGAGGGTTAATATTGGATTCAAATGACGTAATGTTCATTACTGACATATTGTTTATTTAATAAATACTTAGAAGCAGTGTTGTGATGATTGTTTTCAATTCATTAAATTATAAATACCAATTCATACATTAATATAAACATTAAAATATAAAAGGAATAATCTATACATTTAATAAATCTGTAGAAGGGTCAATTCTGTACATTGAAAATATTGAAAAAATAAATAGCAGGGGGTGTTACTGGATCGATACCAAACCCAAATATGTGATTAAAAAAATTTTTGTCTGTCAGTCTGTCTGTATGTTCAGGCATCACGTGAAAACTAACGGTCCGATTTCGATGAAACTTGGTATAATTATACTTTATTATCCTGGGCATAAAATAGGATACTTTTTATCCCGGAAAAATACGTAGAAAAAAAATAAATCTGAACTTTTCTTAATTTTTCCGCGCGGACGGAGTCGCGAGCGGAAGCTAGTTAAACATATTTTTTTAAATGTAGAACTTTTTTAATATAAATACAGAAAAGCAAGTATCCTATAGCTAATACATTTTAATAGTTAGTTTTTAAGACAATCAAAAGTGGTTAAAAAGCTTCTCTTCGCCTAGACATATTAATTTATTTACTTATGTGGAAAAATACGTATATTTGGAACTCATAAAAATGTGTTCACCTCTAAAAGTAATACTATTCATTTTTTTCGCAGCTTTCCTGTAGTGTATCTTTTCGCTATAGGTACATAAAAATGATACCATAGATGTAATGGAATTTAGAGAACATCTTATTATGTATTTAGCAAGAACAGGATTCAAGAGTGTTCGATCTTCATTAGCTAAGTCGCTCGAAGCTAATTGCCAATACGGTAGCTAAGTGCCCCTATTTACACGCGGTACCTTTATATTAAGGACGCTGCGACCTCTATGCTTGTTAAGATTATCTCTATGGTAATCATTTTCTTTTAAAATAGATTTTTTTTCAATTGTGAATAGGAAAGCGCTTGACCGTAATCTCGCCTGATTAACATCAGAGAGATGAGCTGAGATGTGGTCTAAGATGATACGCGCTTCCCTAGAAGGTACCCTCTATGCTTCAAGATATCACTGCCGTTCCTGTCTCCTTAATCTAAAACGTAATACGTTATGCCGATAATTGTTATAATTTATAGCGCCAGAGAATTCCATACGACCTTCGTACGACACAAGGTACGACATCATAAGTTTTTATAATTTTCCTCACAAAGGTCGATTTGATAGTGTGAGTTTAGCTCTTAAAGGAAAATAATATTATTATAAGATTAAAAATATGTGAAAAGCAATAAATAAATTCATTTCGTTCAAATTAACAAAATTAACTACTATAACAAAAATGGGTTTCATATTTTTGGATAATTTTATTGAGATAGGTACATTGCAATTTCAAATTAAAATTAGCTTTCGGTATGCACTAAATGAAATAAACATTAAAAACCTCGTCTGATTTGTCTTTTATTAAATATTAACGGCGGGTTCAAATTTAACTGTTTTAAACTAATTTGTTACCATTTAATTAATATCAGAAGCAGTAGATCAAAATAAATGTATTATATTTTAATCTTTATAGAAACTAACTTGTTCAATAAACTATGATCATTATCATGAATTCGAAAAGTTCTCCCTTCAGTGATTACAAGGTTGTTAGTTCTTGATAAGTAATGGGCTGTTATAACTAAAATGGTACTAGGTTTATTTAAGCTACCTATATAAATATTTTTATTACTTTTAGTGTAATATTTGTTGATTAGCTTTATGAAAAGAAATTGTTGCTTTCTTATACAACTTTAAAATAAAGTGCTTTAACGAATGAAAATATAAATATACGAATAATAATTTTTGATGTTAGCAATTGAGCAAATAAATTTAGTAGACATACTTACTATTTTGGATAATTTTATAATTTTCATCTAATACTATTTTCTGTTAGTATTTTAGTGCCGAGTTTCTAAAGCTCATTTACAAGATAAATTTAATAATAATTTGTATGAATAGATTTATCATTAAGAAAAATAATAACGATTAATTAATCACATCTCCCATTAGGTTCAGTTTCCAAACCTAGGCTTATTAATTTCTATTGAGTTTCAGAATCATCGCTACAGAAGATTGGAAATGAACTGTGAATAACGTTTCGTTGAAGATCAGTTCTGAGCCGTTTAAAATTGTTCGTTCCAGTTACTACTCCACTTTAAAATAAACTACAAGAATCTTTCGCGATCGCCCAAAGGGAATAAATGTCAGGTGCTATAAGTCGTGCTGTGTTTTATTGTTCCCTAAGTCTTGGCTGTACAATAACCGTCACAAGTTCTTGTGTTGAAGTTATTTTCGATAGTCAATTGCCTTCTCATATTGTTATTTCTTAGTATATAATGCGAACAGTGTTTCTTTGAAACCAACACAAACGTAAGGGCAATTAATCGATGAATATTGGAATATTGGTAGTTTTAATTTGCAAACTATGAACTACGTAGTAAGTTACGAACATAAAAATATCATTTGAATTATTTAAATCAAACAAAAGAAAACGCTTCAAGTTCGAGATTGCCATAATCAATTACTTTTTATTTGTAAAATCGTCACTGTTTTGTTCGAATTAAATACAATAATATAATAAACATTAACTGAAAACTGACTAGTGCTTTACAAGATCAAACAAAAAAAATAACTGCGTTAAAAACAACCGACTTCAAAAACGGAAAAGTAAGAAATAAAAAAGATTTGATATTATTAATTACTACATATTATTTTTATGTGCTATTTACTAAAAAGGTTTGATGTCGGTGCATGGGCTTAATACTAAGTGCTTAGTGTTTGGCACCGACTTCAAACCTATTTAATAAATAGCACATAAAAATAATATGTAGTAATTAATAATATCAAATCTTTTTTATTTCTTACTTTTCCGTTTTTGAAGTCGGTTGTTTTTAACGCAGTTATTTTTATTTAATACTTTTTAGTGTATTTTTCAACACGAATCAAACGAGCCCAAACTCGATAAAGTTGAGTCAATATATTACTGAGTTCCTATGGCCACCTTCCGATTCCATCATCAGATCAGCTCCATGTCATGATAATGTTTCATCGCTATCCAATTTACATTCGTATACAAAATTTCAGCTCAATCGGTTACCGGGAAGTGAATCAAAGTTACTTGCTACATTGAAATTAAGTCATCGAGTACAGACAAAAATGCTCATAAAATAAAAACTACTAGGCCTAGCCGAATAAAATTTTTATGGGACCAATTCGACACCATCCCGCATCGAACAAAAAAAGAATCACGTAAATCGGTTCAGAAACCTCGGAGTAATCGGTGTACAAACAAAAAAAAAAAAAAAAAAAAAAAAAATATACCGGCCGAATTGATAACCTCCTCCTTTTTTTTGAAGTCGGTTAAAAATAAAGAGAAAATTCTGTAACTTTCATTCACGCTACATCATAAACTACGAGCACCATAATATTTCAAGCGTAAGTTTTACGACAAAATGAACAGTCACATTCGAACATTCGAGTACAAAAGAGTATCATGTCCCCAACGAGTAATCTGCGTGAAAAGGCCACGATACTAACAATAAAAACGTAATTCCCCGATTCCAGTGTAAGATGGCCCCCATTTCATAGAGGCCATTAGCAGAATGTGGCATCGAGTCATTTATCGTGCAGAATAATGGTCTCCGGAAATCCAAGTGCAATGCTAAACCAGTCGCATTAAATGTTTAAGCTACCTATCTTAGCGGCAATAAATTGTTCGAATCGCCCGTTTCAATATGAGTATGAGTTCTGTTTGTAACGAGATAACAAAAAGCGGTCAATCATATTATAAGGCACCGACTTACACCGACGATCTCGTAAGAAACATTCAAAAATTGTGTTTTCTTGTGTTTGATTTTCCGCGAGTATTATTCATTTAAAAATTAAAGATTGCATGGTCCACGCTACCTGAAAAGTGTGCGAAACGACTGAATACTATTAAAATATTTATGATCTTAGTCCCGTTTAAAATCCGTTAAAATCTTAAATTTCTAAGTTAAATTGTTTCATAATTATTCAAGTTGTGTACAAACAAACATTTAAGTCTCATTGCCTTATTTTTAAGAACTGTAATAATGCAAAACTTAAACAATAACTTTTAATGTTATGCAAAGCATGAAAGCTAAGTTTTAAAATGAAAAATGCAATAGCGCTTGCCATCTTTGCGCTCCTTAATCGCTGCTAGTACTTAACCCAATATTAATGTTCACAAGTTTGAAAAACGTTATCTAAAAGCTATTATAGTTGAATATTAAACATAGGTTGCATATCTCGTATAAGTTGCGAAATAAAACTTATTATTGCTTATAATTTTGATTCAATATTTTAACATTAAGCTCCTCATTCTGTATTATCATATTTTATAACCAAAAGATCATTTCAGAAAATATTTTCTACAGCGAAAGCATTGTAAACCACAAATATGTACCCACGTAATACTTAATAATCACTCCTAAAATTAAAGATTAATTAATTATCGTATACTACGTATGCTTGAAAATGTTATTACACCTCCATAATACACGGGTATCGCCGTGAGGATGATACCCGGTCCTTTGGAAGGCTTACGTGGGGACACAGGTCCAACACGCAGAGGCCCTTTAGAGAATTTAATGTGTTGTGGGACACCAGCCGCAGCCTGCCCATGGCTGCACTATAGAGATACAGCCCTGGGCAGTCCACGGCCAATGTAGGACTATTGCAGAAAAATGGAAATGAATAAAACTAGGTTATGGAAGGGGGTGTTAGATGGACTGGTATATTGGGTCTATGGGGACTATGGACGTCTGCCTTTTCAATCTTAAAAATTGAAAATTATGGCAGACGGTGACTCGCCAGTTCGGTCGATGGGCTCCCAAAAAGGTTACCGATAATGGCAACAAGGGGGCAACATCAGCTGAACGGCTGGGGGTGTAGAGAGGTGCGGCACCGGTTTCACCATCGCGGGCCCGCGGGCCCGGAGCGGGTTTCCCCGCTATTACGCCATTAGACACTTCCACCCCCGAGCATATAGCTCTAGCGGCTCCACTCTGGACGGCCAACAAAGGCAAGCCAGAGGTGGGGGATCCTGAACCTCGTCATTGTTCACTCCGAACTGCCACCGGGACAGCCCAGAGGTGAGGACAGGGACCTCCCCCGGGAGCACTCGGTTCCCGCGGGGTCGCTACTCCCCGACACCTCGCCACAAGGTGCCCTGCGGGGTGACTGACTGCACGGCTGGGATATCTATTGTAGATATGCCAACCGGGGGCGATGGGGTCGTCACATCCCTACGCCTTTATTACACCTATTATTACTTATTTAAAAGTAAGAAACTATTTGCGTGTGTCGAATAAAAGTTTTTCCAACAGCAGAGATCATAAAACTGAAACCCAAAAATTTATTTATTCAATAAGATTCTAGAAGCACTTTTTAATCGTCATAACATAGTAAAAACATCGCTGCTTTATACGATTGCCAGCCTTTATACGTTTTAGAATAATCTATTCTCCAATAAAATTCGTACTAAATAATTATATCCGGAAATGTTTTGATTGATTCGTATTCGTTCTGAAAGTATTGACGCCACGAAGGTGGCAATGGATTGACAGCTCTCCGCAAATTGTTCTGTTTTGTTCTCGACCATCATTTACTCGTCGCATTGTTTTGTCTACCGTTGCTATTGTCCTTTGTTTCGGATCATTATTTTTGTTACAGTTGTAAAAATATGTTTTGGATTTTCAGACCGCTTAAAATTTCGAACTGAGAGCTGAGAGAAAATCAACATCAAGTACGAAGCTTCGAGTTTAATAATGTAATATGTAGAATGTTCTATTGACAACTTTTAATACGGTTAAACTTGTCTCTTTGTTGTATTTGACGAACGATAACTGGAAAGTATTTTGTGAACAAGATATTTATGTCAAATAAGTGTATGTATAATGTCATTACGTACAATGTAAGCCCAAATAAACAAATGAGCCTTAGAAGTTAGTGAAAAACTAACGCAAAAAATAATTTGCGGTAAACATAAGGTCTAATAAGTACCATTCAATCATCCTTCGCCTTCTTCACATGAAAAAGGCGAAGTCTTTAAAGAAATGAGTTATTATTACACAAATCCAATAGATTTATGGAATAAGAATATTAAATCGTACACAAAGGACCCTTCAGTAACCCGAACGTTTGCAAACATTTGCTTTACTCAACTTTTTGCTGAACCTTTCTTAGTGAGCGGATCTTGGAATAATTTATAGATGTCTTGGTTGAATTTCCATTTTCGATAGTTTTATTTTCGTCAGGCGAGAAATTTCAATTTTACAGAGGATGACAGATAAAACCAGAAGGTGAATTAATAATTAAAATATTTCAAGTAAGTAATATTATGTTATACAATTTTTTTTTTGTATAAGTTAAAAGATACATTTGTTTGAGTCTCAAGTGTTGAAAAACGTATTTCAGTTAGTACAACCTACAACAATTAATCGTGACCGTCCTAATGACGTCATATTTACAAACGAAACTGATAATATTTTCCCAGTCATTTCATTTCAACTTTATTGTCTTTCAGTTACTCTGAACAATAAGCGATTCATTTTAAATTTTTGGCACATGCGCCGATTTTATAATGAACTCTTGCTAATAATGAAAGAAGTCGTCGACAGTTCAATAGATAAATGGTAATTGCGAAGAATTGCCTCAACGAATGCTGATAGTGGAAAAAATTCTACAGAATTTTTACTAGCAGCTCGCCACATTCGAGATACGAAGTGCACTGCATTTAAATGTCTTTTTAAACGACCCTCTGTTTATCTCGACGTAATTTTTCTGTTATTTCAAGCGCCGAATTTTCGAGAACGTGGTGGTTCTTACTTTGTTTTTAATATTGCGTTTGTGTTTAATTGGGTAATAATAGCACAGCAGAATTGTTTTTAAATAATTTATATTATATTCATTTTATATTGAAGATATATTTTAATAGATATAGTTCATTAAATTCAAAGTTGTGTAAGACTAAATTGTCACCTTTGGTCTAAAAGGTGACGCATCTAATCTATAGATACTAATATTATAAAGCTGAAGAGTTTGTTTGTTTGTTTGAACGCGTTAATCTCGGGAACTACTGGACCGATTTGAAAAATTCTTCCGGTGTTAGATAGTTCATTTATCGAGAAAGGCTATATAATATATATCATCACGCACGACCAACAGGAGTGGAGCCACGTGGGTGAAACCGCGCGGAGCAGCTAGTTTAAAATAAATGCCCAAGTTTCACATAGAAAGTACATTTTTAGTTCTACTAGCGTTTAGCTACTATTATGTATTCTGTGGTTCTACTTTCAATCGTTATATGTATCTATTTGGTGTAACACAATCTTTAATAACCAATACAATATTGTAGCAAGGGTAAAGTGTAATCACAGGGATAATAAAATCCGATAGAGTGCAGCCTTTAAATTGAATGGGAATATAAATTATATTTTTCAGTCGCAAATCGCAATATCATTACTGCAGTCAGCCACCAGCTCCGATATTCATTGAACCGAGGATAAGATAGGATCCGTAAGATTCAAATGAAATATAAAAGATTTATTGGTATCTCATCCATTGAACAAATTGGATTAAATGCTAGCAAAGTTTAACGGCCTTAACGTTTTAATTGTTTGGTTTTAAATGCATAGTTTGAAGCAGATGATCGTGAAATTAGTGTTTTTTAAAGATTGAGTAAGGAGTCTTTATATTGTTTCTTCTGCAAGTCCATCCAACAAACTTCTTAGTTGTTTAATGACTTCTTTAATTATAGTTTTATATTAGGTTCACTGTTTTATATTAGTATTAAAATTTCCATGAATAGTTGTTTATTCCATGGTTTTCATAAATACTACGAACCTTCAAATAATTGCTCCTTACATTATTGTTGCTCTCAGTGTTTACTCCATTTCTTCGTGTTTTGTTTTAAGTTAAAATCTTGAGCTGCCAGTCCTTTATCTAAACACATCCTTGGTGATAATTAATTGCTTTAGGAAAGTTTGATTGATATTAATTAATCTGCATATTAGAAAATCTCCATCAATCATGTCGATACAATTTTGTAAGCGCTTTGTGATGGTATGACATTCAATAAGTTCCGGGAACGTTTTGCGGGAGCGATCAAATATAAAGCTTGATTGTTTTTATAATTACAATCAATTTTATATTGTTTGGAGAATGCATTGTAATGTTAGCGAGTTTTTAATAGTTTTATCACAGTGTCATCGGACGAGGTTACGCAATTTTGTATGCAGATAAATAAGGACGCCAATAATATTTGAGCCAACGCATGTAATGTATAACCTGATTGTTTCAGCAAATATGTTTTATTTAATCGGTGTATCGTTCATTTAAATAATGTAAGTAATCAGTTTTGTTTCTATTGTTGTATATTTCTTTCTACCTTTTCATTTATCGCCTATAATTTAGTTATTGTGTTAAAAGTATATAGTTTGTCTAACGTTACCTTCACAACAGTATGATAATGAATTGCATACACACCCTACCTTATATAATGTAGATATTCATTAACTACATTTTTCATATAAATTCCGTTTACCAACATATGACCTTCATATGACCTTCAACAGTTTCAAACTCCCGCGTAATACAACAAAAAGCTTCAATATTAATTCACTTTGCCAAGTTTAACTTTAAGCCTACCATTAACCAGATTGTGGTGAATTTTTTCATTTGCTTGCTGTTGAGAGCGATAATAACAATCGGCTTTTATAAAGCCTCTTTGGATGCAAGTAATTAAAATTGGCTTAAATCTGTGCCATTTCATTAAAATATTGTATGTTTACCTTACGAACGGTGTTGGTCTTTTATAAATATGTTAATTATACTGATTGATCATGATGTTGATTGTTGGGCTAGTAATTAATATTTACGAAATATGCTGCACTTAAATGGTTATATTTAAACAATGTAGTGCATTTTACCGTTACAATCTGGACATCCGAGACTCAACGGCTGGTTATAGTAGGAGTTAGAAAGCTTAATTGTTATTAATTTAATAAGCATGCATGATCTCCAATGTTAAATACAGAACTCAATACCCATTTTTCCTCATACATAAAAAATTCATTCCAAAAATCAAGCTCTCAAACACAATGGTATATATTATTTCCGAAAAATGTGAAACACTTGACAAATCGCACTCTTCCGCGGTCCAGTTAAAACATTCGCCGAATAAAGTGAATAAGGTTTCATAAGTGCACAAAAAGCCGGAGAGACGTGACATTGACCGATGGTGTGGACATTACCAGCTCGCCATTAGAGTAGCATTGCTTTGTTTTACTTGTAACACTAATATTAATGGTTGTACAGCGGCTATTTGAATCATAATAACTCTGGGGTGCTAGCGCGTATTGTATGTGGCTTGTGTATGCTTCCTTGATGCATTAATTGGGTAGCAATTTGGAATTTTGTATCAGAAAAATTTGTCGTAGCTTTACTAGCCTAATATTTAAGTTAACGTGAGATTATTTGTTTGTCTCTTTCACACGTCGCAACCGATAGTTTTTATGCTAAGATTGTTGTGTCTAGAGTTATATAGAAGGCAAGAGAGTGACATAGGCAACTTTTTATCGGAGTGAAACATCTCATTCCCATGGTAATTTCCCTTGACTATGCGAGAGCAGCCGAGTATGGCATAATAGTATAAAATGCCTTTTATGTAACATTTTTTGGTATATCTTATTTTGTGCCTGGTAAAGATGGCGAGACATGTGTAAACACCTGGAAATTTGTACACATCTATTACTTCTGCTGAATCTTTTATTCTGGAACATTCTACCTCATTCCTTGAATTTTTCCAAAGAACTGGAGCTTCTAGGTCTAACACTCTCTTCTAGCCTGAATTTTAAGAGCTTCATTGAGTCCAAAGTACAAGTTGCAGCTAAGAAGCTCGGAATACTTTCTAAGGTGAGGGAGTTCTTCACACCGGAACAGCTCTTAAACCTATACAGAGCCCAGGTTCGCCCAGGTTCAGGTACTCGACGCCGGGCCGGTCTCCACCCTTATGTCATCGACATCCCACCCATACGCACTAAGCGTTTCGCTTCTTCTTTTCTTATGCGTACTAGTAAGGAGTGGAACAATCTTCCGGCTTCCGTTTTTCCCAGAAACTACAATCTGGATTTATTCAAGAGAAATGTGAATAGACACTTATTAGGCAAACATGCTCCATCCTAGACCACGCTTGTCGCTTTCCATCAGGCGAAGCGTTGGTCAAATGCTTGCCTAATCCTAACATAAAAAAAAATTCCAGAATGAAAGTGCAAACAGTAACCTGATCTCCCTGACAATATTCGGTTAGCATCAAGAATTACTATTTACCGTGTAAGTGATTCAAAGAGTCTTTGATGGATAGTGTTTGTAGATATTGATTCGAGCCATCATGTAAACACCAGGTTATTTATTTGCTAAGTTTCCTTCGTATTCGCAGTTGTTAGGAAAAAGTTGGTTAAACATAAATTTGGTTTTATTACTCGCTCTATTGCTTGGAATAAGGTAACAATAATATCATACAAATAACAATACAATTTCGAAGTCATAACACCTACATACACCAGTATATTATCGACTTATACTTTCAATGTGAAATGGATGGTGCTTTAATATTCCATAAATAGGTTTGCAACCATTGAGATATGCATATGGAGACGACACCGCCTACATCACTTATGTTCCCCTCAACATACGCCATATGGCTTAACTGCACGCTCATTTTTTATTTGTTTTAAAGTGAAACGCATCAAATATGCCTTCGTGTGTGTTACGATATTGCACAAATAATAAAAATAATACGGAAAAGTGCAAAGGAATAACTTTCATCAGTAAGTACCCAACTAGATAATAATTTTTACAACTTAGTTAGAGCAAAAAAATGGCGCACCGATTTTGTTCGTGGTGTCTCCTCCAAACGTAGTAATATTATCTAAATTTTTGCAACTCAATAAAGTTAGTCAACAAAGCGGTCTTTTCACTAGTTATAACTTGCGAGTATATTGTAAAAGTGACTATAAAATATTTTATCCGAAACTCCCACAGCAAAACAAGTTCGAAAGCAATGCTATCGCTTAAAAACTTATTTAAAGTTCTCTTGCATTCGCATTCTCGTACCGATTAGATAAACATATCGTTTCAGCAAACTTGGGAACTTCAATAAAGTGTTATGTGATAAAATCGAAGTGTCGGATAATTTATATTTGTGAAATGTCGATAGAGTTCGTAATTGCCAACTAGCTGAATGTTAGATTCGTAAATCCCTTTTAATTACCTCAGTTTGTGAGCTTTGTAACTATTCGTATTTTGGTTTGGTATTCAAGTTTAAGGACTTTCATAATTGTAACTTTTACAGAATTTGAAACCTTTTTTTTTACATTCTACCCGCTTGTGTTTTGTTTTTGTTGACCTATGGATTATTGGGAAAACTCAATTTTTCTTTTTACGTTACATCGGAATATGCTTAATCCCGGGTCTAAGATAAAAATGAACAAATAACCGCCGAAATAATACACAAATATTTTAATAAATGTTAAATTAGGTATGTGTTTATACTTTTTGATTTTTTACACGTTAAAGGTATTTAACAAATAAACATAATAAAAAACTTTTGTTTCTAGCTTTAACCCGATTGCTATTTGTTTTAGGTACTTAATTTTGGCACCGACATTGACAACTTGAATTAAAACCAAAAACGTTTTACTGATGCACATTTACCGCATGCTTGTGGAAATACATTTGTCCGGAACGAGTTTACCTTAAAGCTTTTGTTAAGTTTCTTCCGAATAAGACAGATTCATCTCACCGTGACATCGTTCTTATACGAGGGTATAATAAGTAATTAAAATATTTATTAAATATCACGTGAAAGGAAAAAAAATTGTACCCTTAACTTATTTCATTAGGCGTAGTATAACATAATAATTATACATGAACACATACCTATTTATGAATGTTTCACAAATAAAATAAAAATATACACCAGCTGATATCTCGATGAAGTCCTCTTCTAATTGTATATAGCTGTTATGAACATCGTTAGTAGCTTCATTAGTACTGCTAGCCTAGTTTTATTTAAGCTTCTACGTATATTTTTATTTACGATAATATTTATTATTTTTATTTTCATATATTGAAACCACTCGAAGATTGATCTATAATTGTCGTACAGTGGTTACGGCAGAGTCGTTATTTTCTTTTAAAATTAATTATTTGTATTTTAGAATATTATTTTTCATAAAACCAAATTATTTCAATGGTATTTTATTATTATTTCAATCAAATAGTACCATAAAACTTGTTAATGCTGGTAGGGTCATTGACAAAAGTGCTGATGTTGCGCTTGCTTTTGAAGATTTTTTTAGTAGTGTCCCTGCTAGTATTACCGAAAAATTAAATTCGTCATCAGCGCTTGCGGAGTCCTACTTGAGGGACCATGTTGCTGAGTGTAATGTATTATTTGAATTGCGACATGTGACTGCAGAGGAAATTGTTAAAACTTTTAAAACATTAAACTTAAAAAAAACTTGTGATCTCTGGGGAATGTCTGTAAATTTAGTAAATAATATTATAGAAAACATTGCCAACCACTTAGCGTTTATATTTAATCAATGTTGTGACTTTGGTATATTCCCTGATTTATTAAAGTTAAGTAAAGTAATTCCTTTATTTAAAAGTGGTGACCAAGAAGACTGTAATAACTATAGGCCAATTTCCATTTTACCAACTTTGAGCAAAGTCTTCGAGAAATTAATTTTAAACCAATTATGTAGTCATTTTGTATCAAATGGTTTACTGCACGCCAAACAGTTTGGTTTTACAAAGGGGCGCTCTACTACTGATGCTGGAATAGCTCTTTTGTCACATATATATAAAGCATGGGAAAATTCAAAGAATGCTTTAGGGATATTCTGCGACCTTTCTAAGGCTTTTGACTGTGTAGAACATACCACTCTATTACGGAAACTAAATTTTTATGGTATTAAAGGTTTATCTCAGGACCTCATAGCTTCATATCTTCAGAACAGGGTACAAACCGTTGTTGTTAATGGAGAGAAATCTCGCGGTGCGCCGATAAACATAGGTGTTCCGCAGGGATCTATCTTAGGACCGTTTTTGTTCTTAGTATATATTAATGACCTACCTTATTATTTGCAGGATATGTGTGAAATAGTACTGTTTGCAGATGATACCTCATTAATATTTAATGTGGATAGACATGACTCAAACGTTGACGAAGTAAACTCTGCTCTTTTACGCATATCCAATTGGTTCACTGCTAATAATTTATTATTAAATGCAAAAAAAAACAAATTGTGTAGAATTTATCCTTCCAAATGTAAAAAAGGTGAAAAGGGATATTATTTTAAACGGAGAGGTATTATACCCTGTGGATTCTACTGTTTTTCTTGGATTGACACTAGATGAGAAGTTACAATGGGGGGCCCATGTTGCCGCCACCGCTGCTAAGCTTAGTTCAGCTGCATATGCAGTTCGAAGAATAAGGCATCTCACCGATGTAGACACGGCTAGATTGGTTTATTTTAGCTACTTTCATAGCATTATGTCCTATGGAATTCTGCTATGGGGCAGGGCTGCAGATATTGAAACTATATTTATATTACAGAAAAGAGCCATACGCTCTATATATAATTTACGTGCTAGGGACTCACTAAGAGATCTCTTTAAGAATACTGGTATCCTCACTGTACCATCACAGTATATATTTAATAATATTTTATATATACACAAAAACGCAGACTTACACACAAGAGTAGGAGATAGACACTGTTATGGCACAAGGAACAGAAATAAAATTGAAATGCCATTTTACCGGTTAGCTAAAGTTAAAAATTCATTTATGGGTCAAGGTATACTTTTTTACAACAAAATTCCTCATAGTATTAAAGAGTTTAGTAGTGCTAAATTTAAGAATTATGTAAAAAACGTCTTAGTTCAGAGAGCCTATTACAGCATTAAGGAATATATGGAAGATAAAAACCCATGGAGGGTTGTCGCGTGAGAACCGCAGGACAGTTCTTTGGCATATTATGATGTACGGTTACTTACATATTTTGTAAAATTAAATTGTAATACTGAAATGATTTAAAAGAGCAACTATGGAGTTTCTTGCCGATTCTTCTCCATAGATACTGCTTTCCGAATCGGTGGTAAATGATAAAAATATGTATTGACGTTTCAAAAGTGCTTCTCGAAGAAGTCTAATTGAATAAATAAATGTTTGAGTTTGAAAAAATGTTTGAGTTTGAGTATTTAATTGTTATCGGCAAATGTATATTCCCACTGCAGTGCCATGTGCCGCTCATGAGAGTTTAGGCCATTATCCACCACGCTTGGCCAGCGCTCGTAAATTTCATGACGTCGAATTTTTAATTATTGGACACGCCGGTGTCTTCATAGCAGTTTACTGAAAAATATTGTAAGAATTAGCGCAAAGAGCCTACTTAAAATTGTTGTAAGCTCATCTACTTTCGAACCCTTGTCGCAATCAGAAAGCGTGTTACTGTCGTATCAAAAAGTACTAAATATTATTTAATGAGATCAATTTATTATATCCTGTTTATATTTAATATCATATTGTGCACATTATATATACGTTGAGGTAAGAGCATAGCTAATTGGATATGACATCTAGCGACCGCAAAGCCTCACGTCTGTCAGTCGAAACTAATTTGGAAAACACAACTTTAGTTCCTCTGTGCTTAATAACAAAACTCACTTTAGTATAAACATATATGTATAGGCAAGAAACGGTAATTAATTTAAACTCAACAATGAGTCGTTTTCTTGGTGTGCAGTGGTTAGAATTTGGTTAACAAAACGGCAGAATAATAAAGGTTTTTGTATTGTGAAAAGAAGGTTGTTTTGTTATTTTCTTAGTGCCAAATATTTAGCGATCATTAAGGCGCTGCCCTGAGCAAGCATTTCATTCCACTCACACACACACGCCGCGCCACAGCTGCAGCCCGACGCCAATCGCCATACGCGAATCATTACGAACGGGCCTCGGCCGGTAGTGTCGGTACACAGGCGTTCACGCACACATGCGTACGTTTTTGGTTTGGGAATAAGAATTTGCGATTTACACGAAATCTATTGATTGGACTAAAAAAATACCACAGTATTATATTAGTATGTTGCTTGTAGAATTATTTGCCGAAAAAACAGAATGATTGCATGTAGTTTAGTATGGTTTTTAAGCATCAAAAGATTTTTTTAGAGGTACCTTTGAGATTTTTTTCTATCGAGTAAAATAAGTTGTATTGTGTTTTCAACACACTATCCAACTAGTTTATCTCCTGAAGAATATCATATATTTATCTGAGATTTTTTACTGCAGTTAATCATATACTTTAAAGCATTATAATTTAGCAGAAAATTCGCGTTTTGCTCTACTAGTCACCTTAACAGAAATTTAATATAAGCACCTTAGATAAGCACCATGTAAATATTTCAGAATTGACGCATCATTCAATTACTTCACATCTCTATCATAAATATTATTACTATAAACTAAACAGTAACACGACAACAGAGTAAATAACTTCGGACGTTTACCCAAGACAATTTCCTTTGTCGTGGTTGCTCTGCACAAAACGCATACAAGAATGACGCGAATCAGAACAAACATTTACTTTGCGGTGCAAGTCAAGAGTTTCCATAGATTTAATTTTGCCATCCTCAAAACAAAGGATTCATATTTTTATTGTATCATTTAGAGGCTTAAGTGAAATTTTTGAAATTTATGTAAACGAAATAAAGCTATTCTAACAACATTTGAAATATTTATCTACTACGGAAGGCGTACCATCATAGACCACATCTTAGCTTTACATCAAGCGAGAATGTGGTCAAGCACTTCTCTATCAACAAAAAAAACAAAACATGCTATCACTTTCCTATGAAACGCATAATATTAGCCGCCACTAATTTATTATAGAATATTTAGCATACATTAGATGCAGCATGAAAAGATACTGCGTCTAAGCTCACAGCTGTTGGCATAGTAGCTAGTTGATTAGATCTAACCTCGTTCTATCTATTTGCAACGTCGTAAAAGATTAGTCAGGTTCCCGTTGGCGAGTCTAGAGCTTGAACTAATTAATTCAAGAGGCACCTTCATATTACGGAAAATAGATAAGGGGCGATAAGGTCAAGGCGTGGAAATATAGTTTATTAATATTCATTCATGAGCCCTAATTTATACGTTTTCAATGGTGTTTATTTTGATTTATATGTAGAATAAGTAAGTTGAGAAAAGTTGTGACCGTGTTTGTTGAGGATTTAATGTATTACTCGTAACATAAATATTATAGTTATGCCCCGCGGTTTAACCCGCATTTCTCTACTCCGTGATGATATACCCATAGCCTTCCTCGATAAATGGGCTATCTCACCACCATATAACTGTTTTTCAAATCGGACGAGTAGTTCCTGAGATAACCTCCTCGTTCAAACAAACAAACAAAATCTTCAGATTTATAATATTAATATAGATTATATAAACTAAATGGAGAAGGCACTGACTAAGATAATATTATAGTTTTAAATTAAAATTATAGTTACAAAGTATGTGTAGCTCACATTGCTCACATAATATGACATTCCGCGTCTCTAAAAATGAAATAAGAAAATACAGTAAAAGAAACCTTCAATATATCTCAGCAAAACAATTCAATTTCCCCTCTTTCCGCTTCTATTAACGTCTGCTATTTAATTTGTCGCGCATTACGTACGCTCGATCTGTATTTTTAATTTTGCACTACAAATTACCGCTGAAGTACATTGAAAGAGCTCTTTAATTAAAAGGTTGGTTTCTTAAAACGCTGACTTTGATTGTTTAACACCTCTGGTAATGAGGTGCGTCTTAATTTGACCGACTTAGCGGATGACTATTTCATAAGCATTTGCTAATGGCCTCTTTGTAACGGGGTAAATGAGATTTGTTGGTAACAAATGAATAGGGTTTATGAATTTTAAGGAGATAAATGACCGGTGTTTATACCTTAATAATTATGAACAGAAAATGAAATAACAAGTATTTTTGGGTAAATTCGTTAAATTGTTTGTTAGTGTATATTGTAGATAGTTAGTTGTGGTTTTCCTGTAAGATAGGTACTTAATAGAAGGATCAGTGTGGCACGGCTGAAAAAATCGTAACAAAATCGATTAATAACATAAAATATTATGTGCAATGTTATTTAAAATTATTTTCTTACTGGAAATGACCCCAATATATGTGCTATAAACTAAGATAATAAGATATTATAATACACAATATAATATAGGCTATAAAATAAATAAATACAAATTTCATAAACATATTTAGGATCAAGGGGAGATAAGATTTGAAAATAAAAATACAATTTTGGTTCTTCCTACTATACATGGATATTAGGTTTACAATATTTCTTTCTCAACAAGTCACTCCAATTGCCAATCCCAAACACAAACACAAGTAGGCAAGTATAAAACAATAACCCAAGAAACATTGCACATATTATTCGAAGTGATAAGTTGTAGGATTCCATTGTTGTAGTTACTTTATCGAATTAGGAAGTTTCATTTTTCTTGTTAGAACTATTCTTCTGATGCACTGGGACGTCCAGGAATTGATATCAACTTTTCTTTGTGAGTTTGTTGTTAACAATTTTAGTTTTAAGTGATTTTTGCTGCCCAAAACTTGGTGTACTATAATTGATTATTATTTATACTGTTGTTTATTCACTCTCTGAATTTATTTGCAAAAGTAAAGTAAGCTATTTTATTCTTATGTCTGTCAGAACCAGTTTTACAACGTTTCTGTAACATTTTCCCTACACCAAACTATTTGGTGTCCTTCTGCTAAGAAAATGTTATTAGTTTTCGCAACATTGACTTGATCTGTAGGTAATATTTTAGAAACAAAACAATGTTGCGAACTTTTTAAACGTATAAATCAGATAAAGGCACTACGTAAAATACATTTTATTTATAACTAGCTTTCCACCCGCGGCATTGCCCGCGCAGTCAAAGAAAAACCCGCATAGTTCCCTTTCCCGTGGGATTTCCGGGATAAAACCAATCCTATGTCCTTTCTCGGGTGTCAAAATATCTCTATACAAAATTTCATGCAAATTGGTTCAGTAGTTAATGCGTGATTGAGTACCAGACAGACAGACAGAGTTACTTTCGCATTTACAATATTAGTATGGATGCATATTTAATTAAGCATCTTGCGTTACGATAATAAACAATTTATATAAAATGTTATCTGTATTTTTTGTTGGAATTCTTTAATGAATTCATACCTTTTATATGTTATAATGTAATTAATTTTATACTACATACTTCCCGCATAATTTTGTAGGTACTCACTTTTTTATTAGGTAGGTACTATCTTCAAACAAGCGTATTCGGAGTATAAATTAATAGAACTACCTATTAGCTACCGAAGATAATGTGTAATAAATAATAATTGATTTGAACGGTTGTATAAAGCTTTGTCTCTTTACTATTTACTAGATTTCCGCCCGCGGCTTCGCCCGCGTTTTCGAAGAAAAACCCGCATAGCCGTTCCTGTGGGATTTCCGGGATAAAAAGTGGCCTTTGTTCTATTCTGGGTTTTCAGCTACCTACTTACTTAATTTAATTTAATAGGTTCAGCAGTATTTGCGCGAAAGAGCCATACGAGACAAGATACATCCATAAGTCCATCCTTATAAACTTTCGAATTTATAATAGTAGGATTTACTCCTGCGGTACTGACTTAATAAATATAACAAATTTTATTCCTTCTAAAATCCTCAGATATATGTCATCGACCTGGATTCACTGGCTTGAATTCGGAGTGGATAGCACAGGAGTTTTCGGCACTTGTGTGATCTCGAGTACTTGTTCTTCAAGACGCGGAGCAGAATTTCTTATTAACATTCTCTTTACATTACTTAAATTTAATTTCGACGCTGACTTTTATAAACTCTTTCTTAACAAATTCAAAGCGAATTATGGGCGTGAATTGTGAATTGTTCTATGAACAGAAACTATTCAAGTATGTAATAAGTTATTAAGTATTGAAAGAATTATCCAAAAATGAGCTATATTCGTGTTCCCCTTATTTAACTTATTTCCATAAATTTTGACAATAAGCGAAAAGCTTATTATCAAAAAAAAGCTTTAAAACAAGTTGTGTTATATCTATCAGGCTTTTGCAGATATCAGTGTTCCAAAGCTTTAGGCGCACGTAATATCTCAAAATATCCAAACAATTAGAAAATATGGATTTTTTCAACATGAAAGAAGGCTTTCCCGCATTCGAAATACCTTATCCCAGACAACTCGCATACAATATATTTTATTTAAAATATATAAAAAGCAATATAATTACACGTTTTTGAGATACGAATCTGCGGGAATCGATTACATATCAATCAGAGGTCGTTGATTGGCGGCAAACGATTTTACGCCTATATATTGGCCAATTAAAATGAATCGCAGAATTGTTCGGGTTCGTAATACGAGAATAACTTTAATTAAATTTGCAGTGTAAAATATTTTCACATTTTATTATCATTTTGCTGTATTGATATTTTGACGATATGATATGATACGACCAATTGGTACTTTTAAACCTTGATTATACTTTTGTTTTGCCTACTGATGCATTTGTTTTTATGCTGTAATAAATTGGCGAAAAGAAAATCCTTTTGATATTGGGTACCTATAAGATATATAAAAACCTTATACAGAACTAGTTTAATTCTAAAGATGTTTCAAAATTTTAAAGATCCCAATATGTTAAATTTAACAAGCGTTAGCCCTATATGGATGAAACAATCGAAATTCTGTTGCATTTTATATGATTTTTAACCGACTTAGGAGGAGGTTATCAATTCGGCCGGTATATTTTTTTTTTATGTATGTACACCGATTACTCCGAGGTTTCTGAACCGATTTACGTGATTCTTTTTTGTTCGATGCGGGATGGTGTCGAATTGGTCCCATAAAAATTTTATTCGAATAGGCCCAGTAGTTTTTATTTTATGAGCATTTTTGTCTGTAGGTATTTGTAAATTTTGCAAGTGCAAGTTTGAAGTCGGTTGTTTTTAACGCAGTTATCACTTGTAATTAACAGTACCATGTTTTAGAAAAATGTAAAGCAAATTTTAGAAAAATAAAAGATATGACTCTTTATTCGCTTCTATTAAATTTGAAGTTTATTTTCGGGTGAACTATACCTATAGCTTAAATTATTATATATTGTTCAATGTATCCAACCACTATAACCGAAATGTCTATTTTATCGGCCCGATACAATAATCGGATGTTGGCAAGTGGTGCCTTACTATTTTATTGTGCTGGCTGTATGCCATTTTCACTTAATAACTAGCACATTTTTCGTAATTCTATTACCTAACAATATTAGCGCTTTAGTGCTTTATAATATGATTAATATATATTTATGCAATTAATCAATTGTTCTTACTAACTAATATGAAATCGTAAACACATAGATATATTTCCAGGAAAGGAAAGCCTACTAGATGTAATGTAGCGAGCTTCCCTTCTTGCCGGATGAATTGATTTTCCGCTGGAGTGAATAGGAAATAGAAAGTTCTTATAACCTATGGATATTCATGTGTAACGATCTGATGGAAAATTTTAAGGGTAAATAATAATATTTTTTACAAATTACCCTTAAAATTTATGTACAAATTGCATAATTATAATGCGTCGCAAAAAGACCTATGCATATAATATGTACAATGTACATACTTAATAAAAATTTTTTTTCTATATTTAGAAAAAAAATGTTTGTGTTGGATTATAATAGCAGTTTAATTATAAAATAACTTAAAAAAGATCTTTGCTACATTTTCATTTATAAAGTACTAACTTTCACAAACATCCAAAAACCATCCTTCCTACTAAGGTAGGATGGTTTTTGGTTTTTTACAATAATTCAAAAAATAGAATAAATTATTTTAAGGTTATAGCCAATACCTTTAGCAAAGTCCTTATGAAATAGTGTAACATTACCTACCGTGAAAGTTGAAATAAGAATGTGTTTTATATAGAAAGTAATAAACAAGTTTATAGTTTAAAAATCCAAGAAAACCTCGTAAAATTTACACCTTATTTAATGCGATCGGATCACTATAATATGAGACATTCCTTTTATAACATCTTGACAGAAATGATTTAAAATGTACTATACATCGTTAATAGGAAGTAAAATAAGAAACTCTCATTTTGAGGATGTATTCTCAATAATAATATGTTAAATAGAGAACAAAAAATATGAATACCTAACACATAATAATATATATTATAGTTTATAAAACGAAATGTTTTTACACATTTCGTTTCGGCAGAAACTTTCTTTCTTTATAATGTTTATAAATGTCTTTGGTTTTATCCTGGTCTTTAGCTTTACGCTGTTGATAAACCAATCGACAAAAAAGTGTAATTATCTACAAGATTCACTTTAAAACTTAGTCTCCACTGCCTTAGAAACCCAAACTAACAGTGTAAAGAATTTACAAGACGCTCCAGAGGTAAATCTTGAAGTCAGCTGAATCTAGGCTAGTTTTATTTTAATGGCGCAAACTTGTACTCAATTACGGCTTGACCCCTCTTTTGCGGTTTGAAGTAGCTTGACCTATCCTTAAGATATATTATAGCTCAAACATTGTGCTGTGTGAGTTATTACTGCTGGAATTTATGGCCAAATACGATACAGAAAGAAACAGGAAAATATGATAATGGAAAAAGACTGCTTGAAATTTGTTTCACAAATCTTTAAAAATTAATAAAATGCATAGGTTACAGAATAAGTTTTTAAAAGTATATTTTACTAGCGGTCCGCCCCGGCTTCGCCCGTGGTACATGTTTACGTTTTCTCTACATAAGAACCATCCTCGTACTTCAAGGAATATAATAAAAAAAGAATTATCGAAATCGGTTCAGCCGTTCTCGAGTTATGGAATTACAACGAAAAGTGGCATTGATTTTTATATATTAGATTTTATAAGTACAGTAAAAATATAATCAACCTACTGACGATACTAAAAATGGAAATTTCAATAGAATTCAAATTTAAAATTGCCAATTGTTTATGAGCGACTGGTTTGCATATTTTGATGCAATATTCATTTACTTACCTCATTCGTTCGGGAAGCTTGAATCTCGTTTAAAGAGCGTAATAAATATAAAGTGAATCAGTAAAGTTGTAAAATTATCTCGAAAGTACAGTACGGAATGTTTTCATAACGAACTCGCTAGAAATCATAAATTTACGCTAAATACTCAATGAATGGACCATAATTACTTTAACGAAAAGTTTTTACGGAAATTTCAGCAAATTTAATCCATTACAATATAACACCGGCCTGACTATATAATCGTTTAGTCTTAAAGTTTCACCTAGAGGTCTTTCCGTTAAATTTGGCGAAACATAATTTAGCTAATTAAGTACCCAAGTTTCGTATCTAATCGTCCTTAGGAGACGTTCACATAAAGTTTGACTACATTCAGTTTATGAAATATTTATTACGCCTTCCAGTTGACTTTAAGCTGAGGTAAGTGATGTCGGAGACCTCTATGTCTCAGTATCTAATTCCCAATAATAGAATATTATGTTAATTATTTTATTTATTTATGTATTTAACACTTTATTACACATATTATTTTCATAAAATTTAAAAGTAAATACTAAATCTAATAGTTACAGCTTTAATATGCGTAACGGGGCGGCCTTATCACTTCAGAGTGATAATAAGGGAGAAAGATAAGAGCTTCAAAATTCCCATTCTTTTTTTATTAAAACATACTATTTTGCGCTCAAATACACACATACGCTCGTACTTTAATCGACTCGGCCTCTCTCAAAGTAAATGGAAACGATATTTTACGTAGTAATAAATTATTACAAAAATATTTTATCGGTTGTATATGAGTTTTCCGATTTATAATAATGATTTATTAGCATTAATTACAAATTCAAAACTATAACGTTATTAACGAACTGTAGATAACTATAACCAACTAAAAGATAGACAATGAAGATAGATATATGTATAATGTACCTAAATCTATGTATATCGATCTTCAAATTTCGTTCCATTAGATTTGCTGAATTTGCTGAACTACGAAAATGTTCAAGGAAAGATTAAGTATATTTAGTATTATCTCTAAAATAACTCTACACATTTATTCCAATAATAACTGAACAATATAAATTATTATTGCTGATTTAAGAATTTCATCCTTGAAGCCTTCGATTATTAAAGAAAAAACTTATAAACAATTTCCCTTTGAGCGAATTATTCGAGATTTAGAAAACGAAAGTATAAAAAGAGGGTGTCTTCAAATATTCCCAGAGGAGGCCGTTAAGAATATACACGTTGAATAAGTAATAAGGCTTGTCTATTTGAATTTAGAAGGTGTTGAAGCGTTGAATTTTCTAATGTTATTAGTGAGATTTGAAGTAGCGTTTTTTAAGTTAGTAAAATATACGATTATTATATTTTATGCAATTATAATTATAACATTCGACTTTGTTATAAAGTTTATTAAGCAACCCGGAGTTTTCGTGGTTTATAGAATAGTTATAATATTACCTACTTATATTTTAAAATTTCCACAAAAGCCAAAGTAAACAAAAAGTAAAGCTTTATCTTGTCGGAGCAAAGAGGCTCCTATTTCTAGAGAAATCACAATCCTCTCGGTAACGTAAGTTCTATAATATTATACGACTAAAAATAAAACTATTTTAGGTACTACATTTTGCTATCTAGCTTACACTCTCACAAGGAATAAACAACACTAGATACTATCCAAATCACTTCACTTGACGTGAGAGAGCCTATATTTACGATCAGCCTACATGTCGATATATTGTTAACCAGTGCAGAGAAATCTTGATCTTATATGTATGTAGCTAAGAACGAAATTGCTAGTTCATTGTATTAAGGGTGTTACCTTGAAACTTTTGGAGGGTCACTTCAACGTGATAGAGAAGTGAAGCTTAGAGCTACCTGAAGAAAACTGCAACATCTTGAAATAGCTATAAGAAACTAGATTACAGATAGATATAGTTATTATCATTACGTCGATTTACAATTTGTTATATTTTCGATTATTCTTCAGTTCTAGCTAGAATATCATTTTTAACGTAGGTAATTCTTCATCTTGGTCTTAAAGTTTGTTCGATATTCGTTCACATACAATAATAATTACTCCTTCCAAATAAATTTGTGAAGCCTACACCAGCGAAGTTTATCGTACTAATATAAGATTATTATTTTGTGTAAAGAATTTCAGTTAGGATTTCACTAGTATTCGAATCACCTCAAATAATAAAATAAATTATTTAAATCTATTTTTTATTCATATAAAACTGTGGATTTTTTACCAACTATAAGATCCGATACAATCTAGACCAAAATAGTTTATAATTTACCCTTGTAAAACACCCGTAGGTAACAAACTAACATAGTAATAATGTCAAGTCAACCCATGTTCGGTTGACTTGACATTATGTAACTTACCATTTTTTAAAAGCACTAAAAGCAGCAAAAAATATCCTTTTCTCGTAATCCTGTGAATAATAGATAGATATACATCTAGCATTTATTTATACCAGTAAATAAAAATTGTATAGGGGACGAAAGTCGTGGAATTGTCGCGTAGAGATGCGAATCACGTTTCAGACATTCAGTGGTCGAGGCATCTCCCATAACTGAATATAACATAGTTAAACCCCCCATTCGTTAGCAAAATTAATGACGCGGTAAATGAAAGTTTTTCTTTCATTTAAATTATGAACGCGGGCTGCGTAATTCGTATTTAAAATGTTTACTAAAAAGTTCGTAATGACATTGATTGAAGTCATTGCTGTTTGTTTTATTGTTAATTTTCAAAAAGAATAATAATGCTGGTTTATTTTTGCTTGTTTTATTAAAAAATGTCTTCTTACAAATTCAACATGTATAAGTAACAATAATGCTAATACTGGTATTACACCAAACATTACATTTAACTTCAATGTTTTAAGTTTTTAGCACAGTATTACAATATATATTATTTCCTATTAACAATATATCGACACGTTATAGATATTGTAATACTGTGTTTTAGTTATTATAAATTATTGACCAATTAATCATCATTTTGTTTTATTATGTTTGCGTTTTCTACGTCTTGCTTCATTCATATCAATTTGCAAGCAACCTCGTAAAAACGTAAGAATAGCAGCATCTTACATTATGACAAATTATTATGGCTGTGACTTAGTCGCGATTAATTCAAATAAAAATTGGTTGTCTGTAAAGTCGATTTACTGACGATCCTTGAACGTGACAACGTCCGATTGTGCTTCTTTGTCGCTCGTTCCGCGCTCTCGCTCGCACTTCAAGCCTTACATGGAACGCCTCAGATGAGTCAGAGCGAAGTAACGCCGCACGAGTCATGTTTTTTCGTGCGTGCAGCCGGCTTTATCGAATTATAAGACGTTGTCACGTCAAAAACAGACCGACTTTTATATGGCCGTGGCAAGTTATATTAATGTTTCAAACGTGGAGTTTTATGAGTGATAAACTTTTCCATTTTATTTTATCTGCGTAGTTCATCTCAAGGGATGATATCCTGTTCAGTGATCATAATGAACACTCTAGACTCTCTCGTTGTTTATTAGTTTTAATTTATTATACAAATTGTGATTCAATTAATCACTACATAGTATAGACAGAGTTGCTTCGCGCTGTCTGTTTAATCTGTGTATGTACAAATGTGTTTATAAGAATAAAAATAAAATCAAAGAATTTTCCCCCTTTTCATTTTGATATAAAAAATGATATAAAAAGGTAAAAATATGCACTTATCATCATCTTTCCTACTAGTAATATTATAAATGCGAAAATTTGTGAGGATGGATGTGTGTGTGTATGTTTGCTACTCTTTCACGCAAATACTACTGAACCGATTACAATGAAATTTAGCACACATAATATAGAGGGTAACTTGGATTAACATATAGGATAGATTTTATCCCGGATATCCCACATAGTCAGTTATGCGAATTAAAGCTGATCAAAGATATTTTTATAAAGATTCGAAGGATTTCAATGATTACCTACTTAATCGTCAATTCCCATCGTTAACTTCTACAAGGAAAAGCGAGAATGTCTCACTTTATTTCGTGCAAATCTATCAATTTTCCCGGTAATTTGAGGCGGCTTGTGATGGATCGCTGCTAAGTGAAATGAGTCGCGTTACGTAAACATGTCACCTCTAAGATAAAGTCAATTTTGCTTAAAGAACGGCCGAAGGCTAAAAACTTTGGTAATGTATTGAATTTTCGATACAAAATATCCATTATGTATTTAACACTGTATATAAAGAGTTACAAGATTAACAAAAGAACTTTAAAAATCATTTACTTGCTTTTCGATAAAGATTAGTTCAGATGGTTCCGAAATAAAGAAAATTGTTGTAGTTTATTCAATAGTACTGCGTTGGTGCAGGTAGAGTGTTTAGTAAATAAAACAATTAACTTATATAAATCAATTTATATTTCATGTCTTCCCCTTTAACATTTTACGACACAATTATCACACACAAATAGAATTGTGCGATTCAAAACTTTACAATATCCCTTCCAATACTCCAAACATATACAATGAACAACCAGAGACAAGTTTTCAGTCTAAAGTTACTTGTTATTAAAATACAATGAACATATTGAAAAATCGAACTTATAATGAAGAATGAGATAAGATTTTAGTTCAACAGAAATACGTTTCCCCTATTCATATATCTTATACTAAAATTTAAATTCTAATCAAACATCGAAAATTCAATAATTCCTTACCGACAAAAAGTTCAAACAGAAACTATTGTTACTTATATATCAATATGTACAAACAATTACAAAAAATACAAAACTTTACTATAGGAATATCGAAGCATCCTGACGACGCCAACATTGTATCTGTCGTAATAATAATGATTAATTTAATAATATTTTGTATTCATTACAGTCACTAATAGAATAATATAAATATCTCGAGTGATTTTAAACTAAATAATATATCTTTTGGTATAATAAACTGCACTCTTTACGGTATAACTACATTTATACATAATTAGAATATTTACATAGAAAATCGACCAAAAACTACTGGTCCACGTTTAATAATATTTCACATTAATCAATATCTAGCATTATACTGTTTAGCACTATGTTTACAACAATGTCTTACAGGTGATAAATTCAGATGAACAACATTTATTGACCGATCGAAAGTCACCCTCGGAAGTCATCGAGTTAACGTCACTTCTGTATCACTAGAACTTCTAGAACTTTCTTTAATTACATCTAACTCTCTATTAGAAAGAGAAGAATGTCTGGAAAACTTGGAATTGCCATTATATTCTATTTTATCATCAGAGCACTCATTTTCACAATTAAATTCTTTATTTTCATCAGAATCCTCTTCTGCAGTCACATCGTTCACTTCCACTTCTAATAAATTGTCATTCTCCTTGCTGTACGCAAAATTTCGCTCATGACTCAAACTACGTATTCTGTCCAAATTATGTTCTAAGGTTTGTATGTTATCATCATCTAAACACGGCGAGTCATTGAATTTCCACTTAATATTTGAATTAAAATGTTCAACCCCAGGATAAACACTAACACTATTACTTCTATGCCCGAAGACCGGACAGTTTCGGAACTCTCACAATTCCGGATGTCTATTATTACATATCTTGGTGAAATTTCCCTCATCTAAACTCAAGTTGGAACGAGAACGCCCACACTCTAGACTTGGTCTAAAAAGGCAAATATCGGAATTTTTTAATCTGCAATGTCTTGAACAGGACTCTATTTGGAAGGCGGATCTATCTATATGCCTATACTCCGTAGGACCGTATCCATCGAAAAATCTGGATCCATGCTTACATGGGCCATGATAGCTTTTGAAAGATCCTGTACATCTAATAGGATCCCTGTGGCATGATTTTTGAAGAGCGTGTAGGGAATTTGATGAAACTGTACGTTCTAAAATTTCACCCCAATATTTTTCTCTCAAACCCTCGAACTCTCCTTTTGAATGCAAACCATCTGACGTAACTGGCGAACCACAACAACCTGCAGTCTTCTCGTAGCCCGGGAAAGATTTAGTTTTCCGACAGCAAATCTAAAATAAATAAAACTTTATAAGCATCACACTAATTAAATAATCTCACAATCAAAATAATTTGATAACTCACATAATATTGTAGCAGATCGTGGCTGATCCGTCTAAAATGGCTGTTCAAAAGCCAATACAGGAATGGATTCCAAAAACTATCGCTCAACGCTATCCATGTGACGATAAAATCCAAACTCGGAGGAACCTAAAAGAACAAAGATTATACGGAGACGCATAATGTGGAAGTTTTTAATGCAGAGATAGCTATAAGCAGTACCTTACAACCAGTGCAAGCGGCAACCACTTCTTGAATAGTCGCCGGCGTGACCATAACAATAAATCCTAAGGACATTGCAGCCATAGTACGTGATGTGCTAACGCTATGCGGCCTTATAGGTGGCTGTATTTGCTGTGAAGATAATATTTATAAGACATGAATAAATTTTACCAAATAATCACAATTTACTTATCTTGTTTTTAATGCGACAAATTGTCTTAATATAATGTGAAATACCTATTTGAACTTTAATTTTAAATGTTTTCTTTTTATCAGTAATTATTGCTTACACAAAAGATTCTAAATTAAGCTTTTAATGAAAACAATTTAATTTATAAAATATTTATAAAGTTTCTTATTGATTCGTCAGCGAATTCTTATTCAATTTTTATAATTAAAAAACGCTTAATGGGTGATTATACAAAAATGGGGTAACTTTTGAGGATATTTTGTTTACTATATTTTTTATATCAGATTATTACAAATTAGGGTGTATATGATAGCTAATCTAATGAATATATTGTTCCAAATCGGGCCAGCCACTTTTTTAAGTAGATTGTGAGATATTTAAAATTTTCTGGATTTGGCCTCCAGGGGACTGACAAGGCTAACAAAGTACTGATAAAAACACAATTTTGTAATATTCTTAAAGAAATTCAATGAAAATTACTACAAATCTCTCAGTTTTAATAATGGCACATGTCTTTTAAGTATTAAAATCACTTAGTTACATTTAAAAATGATAATTGATAATATATTGTGATACTGGGAAAAAACAATGTCTCAATTTTCAAAACAGCCTTCTGACATTTAACGCAACGTGAATATTCTTACTCTCTTACTTAACTTACTACTTTGACTTAGTTTTACTTAATATTTCATGTAATTCACAAACAATAGAAACAAAAAAAACGGCCAAGTGCGAGTTGGACTCCTAACAAACCTATTTTTTATTATGTTTGTAACTTAAAATTTACACTTTTAGCAATTTTTGCTTTATCTGTGTTATAAGACGTTGCTTTTTACCATATTTTAAGACTGTATACACGGCAAGCATCCTGTGTATTTTTTTATTCCCTTGCGAATATTTAATTTTGCGGAAATTTGCAGTATTAACGGATGTAGGTATCTTTTAATTGCGTTGAGTTATAAGTTTGATTTTTTTACAGCCCCAAGGGCTCTTAATCTTGAGCATTCAATATAAATTTCAAATTGATACCTCCACGCGCTTCAAAAAAACGTTTTAACAGACAAACGGACAACAAAGTGATCCTATAAGGGTTCTGTTTTTTCCTTTTGAGGTTCGGAGCCCTAAAAATCTAACATTATTTATTTTAAAACTACTTATTTTCATAAAATTAAAAACCAAAGGCTTGAATGAAAGTCTCATCTGAGTTTTCATAAGAGCCTTTTGACATTTTTATAATGTTATTATATTTATTAACTTTTATGTTATTTTGAGGTAATTTTACTTCACAATATTATATTATATCTTATAAATATAACAAGCTATGCCCTGAAAGCATCAAAATCAATAATTAAAATAAAATAAGATCTTTTAAATAAAATTATTAGTAGTTTGTTTCAATAGCTCTTTTCTTTACTACTCTTTTTTAAATGTTTCTTCCCTAGTCAAATTCAGTTTCTTTTAGCGTGGCGCATGATGTTTTAAACTGAAATATCAAATAGAAATGCTTATACCAATAGCAATCAAGATAAAAGTTCTCAAAAACGATAGAATCATCAGTACTATGGGGTCGCGTCAGTCCACTGGCGCGATATCTGACATAGGACTGATGCCAGCGGATTGATAAAAAGGGACTTAATATGAGATTATAATCACAAATTATGTTTTTTTGCCTTATTTCTAATATCAACAAACTATATTTTCACAAATCATAGTTACCATGTATGAATGAAAATAAAAATCAGATTAACAATAAAATAACGACTCACCATAGGACTGAAATGTTGACTGGCGCAGCACGAATTTGGAGGACAAACACAACCCTAGCGCTGGTACAGTTATGACGGCCGTCAAAATATGGGATGCACAAGTAACTTCATTACCAACATTAATATTTAGACAGGGATTTGACCTCGACTTGGTGATATTCAGCGAGAATTTTAAATTTAAAAAACACACAACGGACTGACCAATAAAAACGATGACAAAGTTTATTTTTATTTTTTAAATAAAATGTTAAACATTTCGTTATGAAAGTTATACTATATAATACTATGTATATCAAAGATTGTCCTGAATTAGTAAGTTTTCTCAAATCAATGATAATGTTTATAAGATAGTCACTTGATTGTTGGTTTTCGGAGTTGTGACATGCCAAAGTACTGATTATTTAAGTATTAATTTTGTTTTTTTATCAATTTGTATTTTAAATAAAGAAGTGAAAGTGAGTGACCAAATAAAGGACGCTTTATTGTTTTAAAATAGATTGTTATTTGATTGAAATATAATAAGACTTTGTATAAATTGGCTGGTGACATTGAGTTACCCCATTTTTGTATAATCACCCTAATATAAAACACTTACCACAGTTTCAATTTCAATGTGGGCTTTAGTGCATGGCTGAGACAATCCGTTAGATCGAGAATCTTCACATTTCCCTCTTGTCTTGCTTACGTGAAACCCTGAGCCGTAACAATACATAAGAGCCATTGTAGTTGGGAAATAGTAAGCACAGCACGAAAGAATTCTGAAAAGAAACTTGATAATTAAATACAAGAGAATTTTGTAAGATACGTTAGCTCGTTAAGTATTTTAAAGCATTTATCTTGACTTGCTGAATTATGTTTTGAAAGGTAATTATATCATGATTGAAATTATCGTATGTAATATATTATTATGATCATCATAAAGTTTACTTAAGTTGTACGAAAGAAGATATAAAATATGTGTCCCAATAAACTTGGATAAAATATGATGTTTTGCAAAAAATAGCCTCTGAAAAATGTTATAAAATGCAAGGCGAAGTCGATATTTCTATTGGCAAATACCATTATTTATAACAATTGAGTTCACGGCTCCGTATAGTCCGTAAAGTGTTTTAAAAGAAAGGAATAGGTGAATCATAGTCTAAAAGCTAAATGAGGGGCACTTTGAAATAGAAGATATCATATACCTGAATGCTACTCGGCTGTGGAAGACATCGCACGCCATTAAGCCTGTCGCGTTGAAGTAATACCCCGATCTTGGCAACACCATTATAGCAAATAGGGACACGGACAAAATCCACGTTATACTTATAACTAACACGCAACCCTGGAAGAAAAATTAGCTGTGACACCCATAATCGTATAAGAATTATGCGAGAAATTACTTTGTTAATAGAAAGAGAATTCCTTCGGTAAATGAATCAGAAAACTCCATTTAAGAACAGAAAATAAAAATCTATTATATAGTAGAAGGTGATAAATAAGACGAGATTCTAGGAAGAGGAGCTCACAACTTACGGGAATTGTTTCGGAAAATTAAGATAAATTTGTAAATTTTCATGTACACGTGTGCATAAGTTTGCAACATATTTGGCTATTACAGTGAACTACAACGTTGAAATCCGTGTAAGTTTGTAAACTGTTATCTTTAATCGATAGTTTAATAACTTTGGGTGTAAACATGGTTTACTTGTGTTTTCAAAATTCGTTTGTCCTAAATAACAATCGAATCGAAAAATTAAAAAGATAAGAATGTAAACATAACTGTGGCCTTATTATATTGGATCCTTTAGAGTTTAAAAACGCATCTATCAGTTATTAAATTACATTAACTTATTTACATACATACCTTTTTACTAGAATGTTTATGATAAGTGCTCGGATGTAACAAATACAAATATCTATCTATCGCCATACATACAAGGATAACAGCGCTCTGTTGACTCACTGCTCCACGTAAAAGTGCCTGTAATATAAATTTGTCCTTTCAGCTTTATTCTATAATGTAGAAGGTACACAACGTTGGATGCAGAAATCACGAACAATATTACGGAAGTTAAGTGGTAGCGTCTTACAAAATACAATAAGGCGGAGTTGAGCGAAGGAATTGCGGTTCGCTGAAAGGAACGGATAGTGTAATTTTACAAAGCGTAAACTTTTCGAAATATCGACTTTCTGCTTGGTCATGGTTAGCCATTAACGTTAACTTAGATGCTGTAACCATAGAAGTTTACGGACTTTATTGTACTCTGATGATTTTGTCGACATTTCACCCACATTTAATCTTTTGAACTGTTTATTCGTATTACTTGAAAGGAATTCGCACAATGGCTGGCTTCCACATTGTTGTCTGACATCATTATGATTATTAATCCATCATTTTATCAAAAGCATGGCTGCGACAATAAAATAAAGGCATTAATTTTGTTTAAACGAGAAAGTTTGGGCGAAATTTCATTTCGTAATTTCATGCGCGGTAACTGTGTAATAAAAACGGAAAGCGAATATTTTTATCTTTAACATCCGATTACCTTTCAACCTTGCTGCTTTGCAATTGCGAACTTTTTTCCAAGATACAACTTTACTCATTTTCTCTTCGTCTCTTGTTTAAATAAAGTTTCGCAGAGACTTCGCTGCTCCGCTTATCTCTAACTGGATTAAGTAACGCTCTTGAAATTTGATGGAAAATTAATTTGCCATGTTTTCTCCGTGCGATTTAATAATCAACAAGTTTAACTTAAAAACAGCGCTGCGGATTTTATGCAATATCATACCTGGATTTGACAGAAAATTTCTCCGTAGGGCCAGCACTTATAAAGAGCCGGGAGTAATGCAACTGGAGCAATTAAAATACCAGTGAACAAGTCATTTAACGCTAATGAAGTTAAAAGATATCTTGGCTGAAAAAATAATCCACATGAGCACTTTTTACATCAAATCGTATTTATAGTATAATGGATACTTTTTCTTTTTATGAATTCAATAGCATACCTGATTATCAATATACTTGACATATCTCCGATTATTTAAGACGCATATGAGCACGAGGTTGCAGAAAACGATGGCCATGGACAGCGCGAATATAAAAAATGCCTTGATGATATCAGTAGTTGCTGGGAAGGTGGACGGCCAGCCTTTACCATGTGGCCAGCATGAACTATTAGCAAGAGATGGCGCTACTAGCAATGCGCCCTTAGTCGAGTCAAACATAGTCGGCGCCTGCAAACAGCAGCGCACTGGTCTGTTGTTAAAGGCATTTAGATCTATGCAATGCGACTATATAAAAAGTTTCTGGTCCTCTCCTTGTGTTCTACGATAACCAAGTTTGTTTCTGACACCAATTCCATTGTAACATTGTTGCGTTTTTCTTCTATGTCGGCATAGCCAGTATCTGGAACAAGAAACATGCTTTTATTACCTATTTTATAAAAGATAATACTAATGTTATCCATGTATTAAATATCTCTGATATAGAGCTCTCTAATAAATTAAATAAATATTGGCAACCTAATCATAACTTGCATGTACATGAGGTTATTAAATGTGTAAGAAAATTATATCCAAACATTATACGCACACAGCTGTACAATACACTTTAAAGCATTGCAATTAAACAAGGGTTTATAAATGTACCTACGAAGCTGGACTTAATTTGGCTAAATAATCCCAACCGCAATGGTAAAGCCAAGTTAACATACAAATAGGGTGGGTAGTCGTAAATACGGAGCGGCTTTCCAAATTCATGTCAGAGAACCAATAAAAGGGTATCAAATATTCCTGTGGCGTTGGAACGAAGAGGTCTAAAGCATCGAATACGAATCAATCTTGTATTTGTTGTCACTATAAATAAACTTCTACAGTTTTCTATTAGGCAAATGCGAGATGGGGAAAATACGTCTCAAGCGCAGTGTCGATTCTATTTATTTTATACGTTTTCCGATTTAAGTGAAGCGTTCTTATCTTTAAATAAAACATTAATTGATTGTTTTTGATTTCATAGATACCCAATATGTATGGAGCTTTACATTATAACCTACTATTACAAATAAGTAACCTTTATGTATGAAGTTTAACGTGGTTTAACAGGAAACGAATTTATAGAAGTTAAAAGTCCGTGCTCTGCGAATTCTCTTAATATTCATTTTTCATGCCAGCATGAAATAAACGCATGCCGACAAATACAACTTTATCAACGTTTCAATACATATTTCTCATGAGAGATTTAATAAATACGCGCATATTATTTTTAAGTTATTCGTGCGTTTAACTCCTCAATGGTCCTTTTTCTTTATCTTAACTACATTCGTTTCTAAAGAGAACGCTCAACTTATAAAATAAAATACGATTTTCCACGACATTAAGAGATATGCGGCGCGCTTTGCGTAAAATCCTTAACCCCTTATTGCATGAATTATTAAGGAGATGAAATAAAAATTATTTTTTTGCAAAAAAGTGTTTATTAGACCTTACATTATGAGATCAAATTGAGAAAAAAAATTATTTACTTATATTATAGAAAATATATAACGGCGCCATATATGGACTCGTATGCAGTGTTTGTTGTATTTTTTCTGTCATATATGGCTTCGTATGCAATTAGAAAAAAGTAACTGATTAATAAAATAAAAACATATTCCGGACTAATTTCACACACACGGTTGCTAAGCCCCAAACTAAACTTAAGCTTGTATCCTGAATGCTTAGTCAACTGATATGCTACATATACTTTACATAAATCCTATCCTACTTATATTATAAATTCGAAAGTTTGTGAGGGTGGATGTATGTGTATGTGTTTGTTTGTTACTGTTTCACGCAAATACTACTGAACCGACTTCTATGAAATTTAGCACACATAATATAGAGGGTAACTTGGACTAACACATAGGATAGGTTTTATCCCGAAAATCCCACGGGAACGGGAACTATGCGGGGTTTTCTTTGAAAACGCGGGCGAGGCCGCGGGCGAAATGTTAGTACTTTATATGGATACCTAAATAACACTCAGAATCACAGCCAACTTATACTTCGTGAAATTGCTTAAAACAATTACGTTTGTCATTATAACATAAAAACACGTTATATTTTTCACATAACGTGAAGGAACGAAATTGGAACAATATAGGCATAGCTGACGGGCGTTCTTCTTCCAAATTCGGTAATGACTAATCCCATCAGATCGTACAGAATCAAAGTGAAAATCCAGATGTCCTGCAGGAGTTTTTCGTAGCTTTTTTGCGGTAATTGGCGAGTCAGAAATACTGAGGAGACTCCAGAGATGCCGATGTTTCTAAGTTTTTGAGAGACGACCACGTCTTTTGGTAATAAGAGCTTTCCCTGACTTTCGCATTTGCTCTGAAACGGCTAATTAAAAATCATACAGTGGCATATAGCATGAGTCTGTATTTATTGATGATGATATAATATTTACATGCTTAGCATAGTGAGATAAAAGTGTCTAGGATCGATACTGGAACAATCAGTGAAAGTATCCATGCTGTGCTTGAATGCATACCCAGCCACATATGACATAATATATTTTGGACGGAATGCATACGAAGCCAAATATGACAGATTTGGAAAAGTACAAAAAACATGATTAAAGCAAAAAAAACAACCTAACCAAATGTTTTACCTTATTTTAGAAAGACTAAAGAATGAAGAAATATTTTTTTTCATGGCTTTACTCACCTTTTTGATATTGAAATCTTAATTTGAAAATCACGGTTTTTTCCGCGCACCCAAACCGTCGCACGCCCTAGACTAAATCTATAATATATCTGATGGATAATATTTACACTGTATAAATTAATTACATTCCAATTCTCGATGAAATGCTGTTTAAGATGTAAGGTAGTTTTTTTAGATATTGTTTATAGTTAGCCTATAAAAAATTCATAAACTTCGTCGTCCATATATGGCTCCGTATGCGGTAAGGGGTTAACAGTGGAAAATACTAACCAAAGGCAGTCTCCGCGAACAATCATAATAAACTAACTTTAATATAGAGTAAAGGCAACTCTGGGTGTTTATATTTCTTAGATTTAAATACTTGTTTACATCACAATTTCTTTTTTATGGTACAACATTTGGAAAAACTTTTATTGTTTTGCGATGTAGAATTTTCTTATTTGTATTTTGTGCTGTTGTTAGAATAAAACATGAACTCTTTTTTGTGACAGTTTAGATGTATTTTTCTTATAGTTGTGAATTTTCTTATTGTCTAATAATATTAACATAAAAACTGCTTCATTAATCATGTTGAAAATAACACATCAGAACGCGTGCATCTCCAAATAAATTTACCGTTTAATTAAAATATTTTTAATGCAATTTAATCAATATTATGAAATAGCATCAGCTGTATAATTCTTACGTAGTATATATTCATGTTTAGCTATTCTACTACAACTTCTAGGTACTGGTAATTGGTATTAGAGTAATATTTTGTGAGCCAGCACTCACACCATAACGAATGTATTAAGGATTGCCTGTCAATAGAATATCACAACCAAGTAAAATGTCTGTGACACAATATGTTAACGATGAACTTATTAAGGTACCCTAATTGACATTCACACAAAACATCACACACATCAAAATAAATTGTAAAAAAGACTCGTAAGAAAAATAACATTTATTTCTGTTTAATTTACATGGAGGTCTTTTACTATTACGAATATTGTACCTGGCAACATTTCTAGATGAATTCAATAATTCGATTTTACCTCAGTAGGTACTGTACGAAACTTTTTAAATCTATTAACAGGCTTGTTTGAGATCTCATTCCAGAACAGCTATATGGATTTTGCAAGTAAACCAATTTTGCTTAACAACTTTGATCTTAAGAAGTGGATGACCGTTATTTGGGTCTCGACCCTTATTAAAACCACGATATTAGATTACAGAAAGTGAAATTTCATTATAGGCTCGCGTATGAGCACATACAAACATGGCTTCTATCGTAAATAGATTTAATTACAGGAACAATATGTAGACGTTAATAAGTTCGTGTATCTAATATGAACGTGAATCAGCATCATCAGATGTTTTATAAGAATGTGGCCTATGTGCTACCGACGAGTTTCTCCTAAAGTTACACTTGGTTTATATTACACTTGGTATAAAATATACAGTCACAGATGAGATATCGATACACTATAGAGATGTAAAGACACAGTTTAAGACAAAATCATTGTTGTTACCTTGCGGTGTTAAGTATTTTTAGGTAATCAGCGTCTAGTTTAAGTTCCCTTGATTATAGTACTTCAAATCCGGGACACATTGTATAGGTATACAAGGGTATATGTAGGTAGGTACATATTATTATGTATACAGATAGACCTGGATCTGATCATCTATTTACCTGAAGTCTTTGAAAGTAATCTTTGTTTTAAATCAGACTCGCCTTTACTGATTAATATGGAACTAGTTTCCGACGAAAGACCTAATCACGCGGAGTCTTAGGTCGGTGAAACGTTATTTCCTCGAGGAAATTAATGTCCCTTCAAAAAATGTACTTACTGCATAATATTTTGACGCTTTGCTTTATGCACACCACGCATGAAATTTAAATGAAATGAAAGAGATATATTAAACTTAAATAAAAAATTAATCTATTACATGATCAAAATGAGGACTAAAATATACCGAATACCTAATTATTCATATCATTTAAACTCTTAAATATTTATCATTTTTTTAATAGTGACACTGAAGTGTTTATTCATAAAATTTTAGGTAGGTAAAAATTTTTTTTTAATGAAATTTCACCATTCTTTGTAGATACCTATACATTTTGAAGAAAACTGATAAAAACATAAAAACGAAAATATATGTTTTACCCTTTTATTTATTCTCAACACATACTAACAGAGTAACAGCAAATAAAATCAGAAACACAGTAAAAATAAGTGCGATAGAAACCCGTTTTATATTCCACATTTATTTACATTACAATGAATTGCTGGTTAAACAGAAATCTTGCTTCGATCTTACTTTGTATTTTAAGACATCTGCAGTCCTTCCACGATAGTACCAGAATAACGATTTCATTGAATTTTTAAACTCCGTTTCAATTTTACGTACTCCAGCAAAATCTAAATAGCTAGCTGACACCTAGCTGAATTCATTTTATTTTAACCATTTTAATACGAAATAAAAACTGCTTTGATATTGCTTAAAATAGACAGACATCCTGAATGGTCTTCTCCTTTGAAAATATTATTAATTTTAGTTAAAGAAACATGTAACAGTATGTTTCACACAGCAGTTTAGAATATAATTTTATATCGGAAACGTAAATTTAATTGAAACATCAAAAATAATTAGTAGTTTTATTAATTGACACACCATTTCATTTCATATAATATCGCAATTTTTATCCGCTTTTCAGTACCTAACATCAAATAAAAACGCTTGCCCGAAACACCCCGAAGCAAAAGAGCAAAAACAAGATAGAAATAGATCCGATACAGCTGTAAAGTTGTTTTGACTTTTGTCAAATCAACAGAGTAGGTATACACAAAAATTATAAAAAATGCTCCAATAATTACGGAGGACTGCAATTACACACATAGTATAATACGAAACTTTTATAAACAATTAAGGTAAATATCTATTTATTCTATAGACATACAGTACGCGTCACGTAAAAAGAACGCTGGATTAAAGTGATGGGGTGTGTTTGCGCATGGATCGAGTTTTGCACGTAAGCTATGTGCCGATTATTTTACTTTTGAACTAGGCTCGCGAATCGTGGCTTCTCAACTACCTATTTGTTATTCTTATACCACCTCATAACACCAAATAGACCGATAAATCGCCAATGCGCAGCTTAAAGTAAAAAGTACTTGACGCGACATAACAGTTATCAGATATTCCCAACACAAACACATACACGATTTATTGATAAACACAAAAGTTAAAGAATAATTTCCACTCCGGGTGGTAATAGATAACTTGGACTAGGATAATTATGAAATCCTGCGACCAGAAGACGCCTCCACTGACCTATTGTTCAACGCTATTAGGCGTAGAGAGTGTATAGTGCAGAATACTAATGAATTTACTAAGAAAACGCGGGATTAAACTAGGGTCTCGTAAAACCATTAATGTCTAGGGATGTTAGCGTTGAATACTTCAGAATGTAGTCTTTACTCTTTGTTCATTTGCATAGAAGTTCCTCCACAGGATGAAACTATACTGGGATCATTCCATTCAAATTATTATCACTAAATAAATAGTACTTATTCATCTAAATCAGATATTATTATTAATGTTTACTAAGGATCAACAATATTACTATTTGATTATGATATTTTTGGTTTTATGGCATTGTAATGCCTTTTAAATATAAATTTATAAAGAATAGAAAAAATTCGATCACGAGGCGGGACTCTAACCCGCATTTATACCCGCAATATTTAGCTTTGCTACGGAGATTCAACATCTACTACGTAATTGTTTTTCCTTTAGCCTCTAACAGTTAAGATCTTAATCTTCATTTGTGAATGTACCTTCACACTACGATGATTGCAAAATAAATCTTTGAATAAAGAGCTTGCTACATTGACTATGGCAAATGGCCTTCTATAGTCCCTATGTCCCTATGTATGCTTAAATCTTTAAAACTACGCAACGGATTTCGATGCGGTTTTTTTAATAGATAGAGCGGTTCTTGAGGAAGGTTTTAGTATATTAGTTGTTAGGTTTTAGACAAAGCGGGTGAAGCCGCGGGGGAAAGCTAGTTAATTTGTAAAATTGGTACAATAGAAAAATCCATTACATCAACAAAAAGTATAAACAAGTGATAACTGCGTTAAAAACAACCGACTTCAAACTTGCACTTGCAACATTTACAAATACAGACAAAAATGCTCATAAAATAAAAACTACTGGGCCTATCCGAATAAAATTTTTATGGGACCAATTCGACACCATCCCGCATCGAACAAAAAAAGAATCACGTAAATCGGTTCAGAAACCTCGGAGTAATCGGTGTACATACATAAAAAAACATACTGGCCGAATTGATAACCTCCTCCTTTTTTGAAGTCGGTTAAAAATAAATAAGTATTCAAAAACTGTTAAAGTTAAATCTATTTATTCAATATAGATAAAGTTTGAGTAAGGTATGATATGGGTCAACAAAGCGCATCACTACCAAAATAATCTATGACACGCTTGTATCCTCCATCTATTTCACAGTTCAATATCCGGGATATTGTTTCTAGAAGAATGTTCAATGTTCTACATGTCAACACGATATATTATTTCCGTATAGGTCAGGGATGTGTTCCATTTGGCATGCTCTTGTCTGGCACCATTGAGAGCCTAATGATGTTACAACTGCGAATTCGGAATATAGTCGAATGTTATTGTTAAAATGTATTTAAATATAGATTCTAGAAACTATTTTTTATAGTAAATAATTCGGTTATAATCTTTTGGCTCTCAATTTGTAATAATCTATTCAATGAAAAAGATTTTAATTGCAAAATACGTAAGTAAGCAAAATACGTAATAAAGTAAAACAAGCAATTTGATACTACATAATTTTTAAATTACTTTTTTGGGAATACCCTAAATATAATACCTATTATAAATTTAATGTTTCAAAGGTTTCAAAGGTACTAAATATAAAATCGAAAACAAGAGCGAATTATTTAAAAATTAAAAATTATACATTCTAATAAGTAATACTTAATACAAATTCAAAATATATAATATTTTAAAAATTAAATCCTTTGAAGAAAAACGAGGCTACACAAGAGAATGCAATGAAAGAAAATTTTATATGTATAAATGAGAGCATAAAAGTGTTCATAACGCTCATATGAACAGTATAACTTACATCAATGCATGACATAATATAAATAAACGAATTACAGAGAATAAAAATTGTATTACGCTTGAAATACGAAGTCCTTTGTATTGTATATAATAATTGTAATAATATCTAGCTTATGCATAACGCTGCGTGTAAATAATGAATTAATGTAAAGGCGGATATCAGCAGTAACATTCTCATAATAATTATCTGTGTCTAAGTTTATTATTTAGTTCGCATAGTATCGCAGTATTTTTAGATCAATAATTTTCCCTAGAAGTTGCACAGAAAGGTGAATAATATCAAGAAACATAAATACAACGTTTAATTGTTATATACGCCTTTTATAAGGACAGAACACCGTCTGCCGGGTCAGCTTGTACGTAGTTAATTTATCACCATGTGTAGTTATATTAAAAATGCTTCACTCTAAAATTCCTGGATGCTGGTACCAAGATATACTAAAACTACGTTAAAAAGACCAATTAACGTCTATTCTCTTTGCAGTCAGGGCTAAAAGTAAAAAGCAAACAAAGTCTAACCGACTCACCAAAGAAAAGATCACATGGATTTTTGACTCATTTACACACAAATGAGGTAAAAGTATGCTGTAAAACTCAAAGCAACGCTTTTTAGGTTAAATGTTTTTACAAAAGATCCGTCTGAATGGGGAGTTTTACATTGAATTGATAACAGCAAAGACCACAATAGGTGTACGTACTGTAAAGTATTACCGTCAGTAATTGAGTTAATTAATAGGTTTTTTTTAATTTACTGAAGTGAAACAGGCACTTGAGAGTAAAATTTGCAAGGTTGCGTCATAACGCCATACTCCATGGAGTAAGAAACTATTTTGGTATCCTTTGAATCTTGCCATAGTTTCACTTCTGACACGTGTGCTCGGCACACATGGCACACTTTTTTATTACAAAAATATTATATTTTTAAATAATGATATACTTAATCGAAGTAAAAACAGATAGCGGTTGCTTCGTTTGAAAAATCTGCAAAAAATAGAAGCCTAATCTAAAAAAGCCATCTTTAAAGATATAAAAAACGTGTGAACTAACGTGTAAACGTGTAAACTATAAACTGCCTTAAATAATATTGACACACTACGACTATATTAACGTACTTAAGTAAACCTAATTAAAGTAACGCTAGTGACACCGCTTAGCTGGAAGCCTGCCAATATTTTTAAGGTTGTCTAACCTATTACAGCTTTTACATGATGCTTAGTGACCTGAAATTTAGTTTAAGACTGCGCAAATTTGTGTCTAGCAAATGCTATAAGAAAATTATTTATACAGCTAGATTCCCTTTGAAATATATTATAATTTTTATAGCAATCTCAGTCCGCAGTAGGTATTCACTCCAAAATATGAGATCTGTAGTATCTAATTTTTCGATTTCAAAAATATTGGCCAAGATTTTCTGTCACGTCACGTCACCACTGTAACTTTTTAAAATTAGCTTTTACTTCTTAATTAGGTAAAATATTTATTCAGCAAATCCATAACGTACCATAATATTTTCTTACCTTATAGTATAAAAAAAAACCTTTTCCATACATTAAGGACTCTATGAACTATAAACCATTAAGCACGTAATAAATAACTCGTTATTCCACCCCAAGAAGTGTCAGAACATCATACGCGGTGAGCTTATTATCATAACAAAACCAAAGGGGATTGTATACAACTTGTAAACACCGTTAATAAACTTTATGAATTTATTTGACGTGCCCAGGAGGATAATGTTTAAGAATATACATATATAGACAAACACGTAAGGCAAAGTATCTATTTTCTAATAAAGAAATATACTGATATGAAAATATAAAGTTTTCTTACATGCCCTGAGGAGACCTACTCACGATAAATTTATTCTTATCGAAGTCTAGCCCTTCTGTAAATCGAGGTAATAAAACAATATTTATAGCCCTTGAACTGATTAAGCGTACTTGCTTTATATATGAAATTTATACTTCACTAGCTTCCGCCCACGACTTTGTGCATTCCCGTGCATCCCCGTTCCCGCAAGAATTTCGGGAAATCCTTTTTTAATGGACGCCTTCGTTATGATATCTACCTGCATGCCAAATTTCAGCCCGATACGTCCAGTGGTTTGGGCTGTGCGTTGATAGATCACTATATCAGTCACCTTTGAGTTTTATATATACAGATTTTGAGTTTCAAATTATTAATTGCTGTTTCTTGCAATTGTTTGTCCTTATTTTTTCGCTATTATTTATAATTTCATTTAATTCTAAATGCTATGCTATGTTATGCGAGCTTATTCTAAAAATTGTTGTATATCCTCTCTCCATCGTTCGAATTAAAATTTGCAACGAAAAATATTCCGATGAGTCCGAAAAGAGATCAGCCCGGACCAACTAGCTTTATGTCCTTTCACTACTCACAAAACACCCCAGGATTCGAGTTTGAAATGGTCTAGTTAACATGTATGTCACGAAACATTTTTACGATTTATCCTTAAGGAATTTATCTCATTGTTATGAAAGCCGCTGTATTGAAATATAGATATCAAGAGAATGTTCGCTAATACAAAAAGGAATTGATTTGAATATAATAAAAGTAGAGAAATAAAATATTATACGTATCTGATTTATTTCTCTTAAAACCTTAGCATTATGCTTGTATTTGATTAGAATTTGATAATTTGATAAAAAATTACTTCTTAATTTATTAAATGCGTTTAGTTTTACAAAAGTATAAGTCAGTTGGAAGTTTCGCCGAAATATTCGAATTTATGAACAAACTTTAACAAACTTAAAGCAATTCAAGTTGGATTGATTTAAGAGACAGCTTAAAAACTAAGCATACTAAAATGAAAATGAATATTTGATTTATACATCCATAACGATGTTACAAATGCGATTTTAATATTTGTCGATAGAAACCCAATAGAAGATGAATAAAATAATCACAAACGTTTCTAGCATAAAAATTGCCAAACAATATTGATAAAGGGAAAAGCCGAAAAGGCGCAAAGAAAAGTTTTGATGTATAATTTGGAGGAAAGACCTTAAACAAGTGACACAAAGTTTATCGATTCAGTGTCACATGTACAAAAACACAATGTTAGGGAAAACTTTTTTCCCGCAGTCCTGCGATTACGTATTCCGCTCGAGTGTCGGGAAATATGTGAGATATGATAAATTCGATATTCCTTCAATATCTTCACGCAATACATTTATTACTATGTCAACGTATTCATCTAGTTCATACCCAAATAGTCCCTATTCCGTTTTCTTATTGGAATATAATACTTGATATTGGAATATGAAATAATTGAATCTTTACGTTCGTTCCATAAGAATGGAATTGGATTTTGCCGAATAGAAAGATTACTGGAACATTATGATAAAAATTGAGATATTTACATTTTACGTTCAGTAAGATGAATTGATGTAACATTTCATGATCTATAAATCCCTGGACCCAATCACAACAAAGAAAAGGATTGTAACATTTTGACTCGTCTTTATCAAAATTCGTTCTAACCACTATCCGGATTATGACTTATTTTATAGGTTCTCATAATAACATACCACCTGGAACGCTATAAATTCGTCAATACAATGTACCCTTACAATGTAACAATATGTAAAATTCACAAGATACATAAACATTGGTCTAAATTTCAAACAGAAGGGATTCAAAATTACCAGTATTATTTGGTACCTATCTTATTGAGGAAACTGGACACGGTTTATAAGATAAGATCATATATACATTCTGATGGTCTTTTATCTGCATGTCCGTTAGTTCTGATGAGATCCCTAATCATGAAGTTGTATCACAACTGTCTCTAATCATCGTACTTGGAGTACAAGTGTAAGGAGGGTGTGCCAAATCGTGCTTTTACGTGATAAACATAATAATATTATCCCACACAATTCTGGATATCATTATCTTAAGAATAGTATAAGTTTTATTAGTGATGTAGCTGTAGGTATCACGAAGCTTTGAGCTCCCGTTGACAGGTAAACTAAACACGTACAAGTAGGTAACATACTTAAGTTATTGAAAATAACACAATGAATCATGTAATTTCTTCCATGTACCTTAATAGGCATGTTATAAAAGAGACTAGGTATAGAAATAGTCACAAATATATAAGGCAATCGAAATTGTAAATAGACGACTTATAGACGAGGATATTTTTATTCCTAAGAAGGATTCTCAACGGGTATTATGTTGGAATACATTAAATATTCATTAGCGGGTGATAAAAAGTGCGTTACCAGAGATCCGATACCAGATGGAAAATCAATGTCTGTATTAGCATATCTTCATATCATTTGCTTTTATGTGTGATTTTTGAAATACACAGAAATATTTATTTTCTTTGCGAAGGAAAAATAAAATGGATTTAGTACTAATGTCATAATATTATTATATTTATTCTCGTTATAGGAATATAATGATTGTAGTGAGTCTGTTATTATCCTAAATATAAGAAAATTTTAATAATACTTACTAACAAAACCATACACCATAAAAGTCTTGGCCTATTGAGTCTTATTTAGTGTAGTATTTTCGAACACTCATAAAAATGTACTATAAAAACTTCAGACTTGGTTATAACAACAAAAAATATCTGTAAAGCAATTCCCATTTATAAAATACAAATAGCAATTGTGCAACAAACTAATTTGCATTATGTGACCCATTTCATATCTCGTTAAATTAAGTAATTGTGGTGCACTACAATGCATTTACATGCTGACCGCTTGAAATAAGTTGTGAGTTGCGAACATTTAGTTGTGAGTTGTGACCATTTCAGCGATATAATCGCATCGTTTGTCATGTTGCATTACAAAAGGAAGCTGGGAACTAATGGTATGCTTCTTAAATCGATGTCACTTGCTTTTAGGGAACATCTCAAAACTGTATGAGCATTAGTGATGGTATGAATAGGTCAGCTTACTTCGTTTTTCGGTTCGTTAAGGCTTGCGGGTTGAGTTATGATTTTTTGTGGAGGATCTGAAGTGAGTGATCGTATATTATTACCATGATATTTTATTTTGTGTCCTTATTTTCGAATGAGCGTTTTAGTGGGTTTATTATCTCGTTTGCTGTTCACATACAAATATCGTATCACGTCTATAAATCCTACTGCCATTGGACATTAATTACGTTAACAGTCTCTCAATAAAAATCTATCTTATAGTGTTTGTACAAATATGATTAAGGATAGCTATATCTGCGACTTGCATTTTATTTTTTATTCTTTAAATCCAGGAAGGAATTTATAAAACAATAACTTAGAATAAAATGTAAATTTCACCACCCAACTCGTGACAGGTACGAGCAAGAACCCAATTAAATGCAGAAGGGCTATACTCGAGCCAAATGTTTCCACTTGAGATTAATATAAGTAAATAATCCGAACTATGAGATTATTACTTCTGGGAAGCGGCCAACCGCCGCCGCAAAAATTCTAGAATGTCCTCCATGTCCTGAGATTGCGGAGGCTGCATTGCCAAAAACCATAGAAATGATTGCGACGACACGCTTGCGTTTCTTACGACTGAAAATTAAATTGGCCACAATTTAAAAGAAAATATGTAAATGAAACGACAGTACCATATTATTACAGCGAAATTGTCTCTGTATTTCTTTTAAAAAATTGCTTCGAACCCTCAGCTTGCGTATTCAATTTTGTACCATATCTGCTTTGGATAAGGTCTACAATTGAATGAACCGTTATGATCCGTTGGTGTTTACGCAAAGCCTATGAGTTCCGCGAATTTTGCGGGTATAAATTCAGAACGTAACAATAGCCCGTCTGTCTGTCATCACCCGCAGTGTAACTGGAGTGACACTGTGTGGACCCGGAAACCGATCTTGTCATGACAGCCTTTCATAGCGATACAATTTTGTGCATAAAACACACCTAAGTATTCCGAAATGCAAAAAGGATCTAAGTTCTCTGAATATTATGCTTTTATTTACGTAGAAATTTACAAATATAAACAATCAAGTATGAAACCAAATCTATATAACCTACGAAATGGAATTAACATTAAGTAATTAAAAACAATAGTACCATAGCTGTAATGAATCAAACATATTATGTTTGAAAATAAATTGTTATCTTTTCTTCTGATTTGATTTCAAATTCCTCTCAAGCTTTTCGAACACTTATTCAACGAGAATCGGAAACCATCTTATCTTACAAGATTGTAGCCCAATTGGTACGGGAGCTAGCAACGTTTTAAAAAAAGTCATTTTAGTATAGTTGGGTTTTTGATATACTGTTTCTCTTGCTATTTCGGTTAGAGTCCGGGCTGTCTGGCTGGCCGCAGTGGTTGCGTTTATTAGTGCGCATCTTATCTGCACAGGAAAATATCCTTAATTTAAAGTCATTTTTTAATGCGTAATTTTTAATCTTTTGCCTTTAGATAGATCCATCAGACATAAATCTTTTATTGCAAGACGTTTTTTTCGTTGTAAAATAGGTGCCATACGCAATTTTTATTTCAAAATAACTAAAATGTCATCGAAATAAGTGAAATTACATCAACATGAGTCCGCTTAAAAGGTAAGTAATAACTTTATCATGTTGATGTAATTTCACTTATTTCGATGACATTTTAGTTATTTTGAAATAAAAATTGCGTATGGCACCTATTTAACAACGAATAAAACGTCTTGCAATAAAAAAATTATGTCTGTTGGATCTATCTAAAGGCAAAAGATTAAAAATTACGCGTTAAAAAATGACTTTAAATTAAGGATATTTTCCTGTGCAGATAAGATGCGCACTAATAAACGCAACCACTGCGGCCAGCCAGACAGCCCGGAATGTAACCGAAATAGCAAGAGGAACAGCATATCAAAGAACCAACTATACTAAAATGCTCACTTGTCAACGTTGCTACCTCCTATACGAAATGGGCAGACAACCAATAACGTCTGCTATAAATAACCACAGTTCAACCATCCGTAAGTGTCCGGCACTGATCACAGGTTGGCTCTATTAATTCAGAGACTATCGACCTTGTCAGACTTCATGTGGACGTTTCGGCAAGTGGTCTTTATTCTGACGATAGGACCGAGTTCTGTTCGGAATGCCAGTTTCAATTTGATATTAGGCCTGGGTGACTTTTGGTTCTGATTATGATTAAAATCAACTTGTAAATGATGATATCACAATCATTGATGTTATTATCAATATGTATTCAGTATTGGAAATAATTACTGGGTTTAAAAGGTAGTCAACTGCTAAATGTATATCCAATTACTATTACTATACTTAATATTATTATGATATAAGAAACTTATGTAACGAATAAGCATCCACTCATGTAATACTGTTTGTAACAACAATAAACTCTATAACTTTGCAAATATCAATATAAGGGAGCTAGTGAATATTTATACAGGGTTATTTGTAAAACACCCGCAACCTCGCAGGACAAGATAGCTAACATCATAAGTAACAACATTTGATCTACTACTTTTGGCATAACGCAATAAATTATTTTTAAATGATTTTTTAAGCTTTTATTGTACTCTCCTAACATTTGTAAGTCTATGTTCTATTCATTATCGAAAGGACGACGCGACGCCCCCTTCCCCCTCTCGTTCGCTTCTTGTTTACGTAAGTTTCGGAATGCGCGTAGAGTTTATAATATTCAAACGGAAAATTAAATGAATATTTATTTTTGCATGAAAATAAAATCTAACAAATTATCAAAAGTCGTAGAACAAATGTTGTTACTTATGATGTTAGCTATCTTGTCCTGCGAGGTTGCTGGTGTTTTACAAGTAACCCTGTATAAAGATAATAAATTACTTTGTTTCTTTTTACCAGCCAGTAAATTATCTACATGTACTTATGGTTTCAAAGTTCTGTCCTACCATATCATTTTTATTAACACTGCAACATAAAAAGCGAACAACTTAAACATAATATAGTTTACCTTTATATCCGACATGACATAAAAATCTATGTCACCATAAAGTTTAGTCTTCACTCACGAGAACTTTTCGGTACGTTGAAAAAAATCAGCATAAATAACTCGAGAGAGGATTTTTCAGGTCATAATGTACACGTGTCTGAAGTCTGCAAAGCGGAGATTATGTAGATAAGCGCGGTTGCACCGGGAGGTACGAAAATATGTGCATATTCAGATGTAATTTGAAATTTCAACGTGTACCTGATAGTGTCGATACCAAATCAATGCTAATAAAACTTATTACATTTTAAAATAATGGTAAGATACATTTTGAACAACCAATATATTATCTAAAGATAAAAACATATCTTTTATTCATGCCATTACATGAACGAAAGTAAAGCAATATCTAATCTTAACATAATAATATATATAACAAAAACTGCCTTATAATTCTAAAAATAACTCAACGTCAGATCAAAAACCAATTCGTTCTAATTAAAATGCTTTCGTAAATGTATTTTAAACTTTACAAATTATTATCTGTGCCTCTGCTAAGTTAATTTCTGGCAAACATATCGGGAAAGTTTGTTCAAACGCAAATAAAATGTAAGGTTTTCTGTTCAGTGCCCCTCCAGTTTGGCAGTTTGAGTCACACGCCGAGTTGAACAGATCGCTTCAATAAACATTTGGCTCATGTTTATGGTTAGTCAAAGTAAATGAAAACAACCAAATAGGTAACGTGCTTTATTTATTTGCCTTTTCTCCAATAGCATGAACTTCAACCGATGCTATCAAGAGTGGTGCCTATATTCCATGATTAGTAACGTGTTACGTAGTTGAATGTGTACTATTTATGACTCTCTAGGTTTATTAATAATTTTTTAAGCTGTAAAAAATCCAAAATGAGCCTTTATTCATTATATAATCCAGTCAGCGTGGTCAAGAACATAACCTTAATCTGACCAAAACACAACAAAATACTAATACAACATATATTAATATAATAACAATTAATTCCGATCATAATAATATTCAGGGCTTCGTTGAAGAAAAACTTTTAGCAAAATAACGCGCATCAGTAATTATTACAATTCCGATTAGTTCGACATCTTAGCATACATAACCAGCGTATGCGAGTGAGAATTGAGTTCTCTTGAATAAATTTTCCACATTGTACCTTGTAATTACATCAAGGGTCCTAGTACTATTCATAAACGCGTCCCATTTTGCGAATTTCATGTACGAGGGTATTCCTAATTGTGTAGGAATTGGAAATGCGGTTGCTACATTTGATTATTCGTAGTTGTTCATTAGTTATGCTAAAGTTAACAATATCTGAAGTGTAATACAACGCTGCGAATTAGTATTCATGGTATTGGCTTGACCAAATAATTCATCCAGATTAGTCAAGTCGCTATACATCTGTAGGACAATTGTTATAAGATTTGATTGAATTAGGGTTTGGGTTGTTATCTATATGTTGAATATTTACCATTTACCATTTATCCTACGTAATTGTAGATAATATTATTATTTTATTCTTGTGTTACCATTTAGTAATGATTACCATTAGGAAAATTAAAGATGTTAAAACGCTTTTAAGAATCAAAGAAGAAATAATGCAAATAAATGGTTTCAGATATTATATGGTAAATTCATATTTTCCTTTCATCTAAGAATTCAGTTACTTAGGTCATTACCTTAAATATATATAATAATATTAAATTGTAACTTAGATTCATTAATCTAAGTTACAATTTAATATTATTAAAATAAGTTACGTTAACAACAAAACATGGTTGTGTAAAATTCAAACAAATAATGGGCTCGTTTAAAAATTATGTTAGGTATTTAATTATAATATGTACATAAAAAAGGCATGATACGGCCACTTCAGTATAAAATAACAACGGCGGTGAAGCAAAAAGTGCTTGTAAACCTCTTTACAAGCAAGACCTTTGAAAGTCGCGGTATAACAAGCTCGTGGGTTGAGTGTAAGTTCGTATATATAAGTTTGTTAAAATAATATAAGCCACGACGTATTTAGACCACTAAAATGTGTAAATACATATATTTTAAGTATGTAATACAGTATTAATTAATATGCCGCTTATCCGCCAACCCGCAGTTGGCCAGCGTGGTGGATTATGGCCTGTACCCTCATAGGAGGCCCGTGTACCAGCACTGGGAACGTATATGGGCTGATGAGGATGAATACACTAATAATGATTAGTCCTCTATTGAGTAAAAAGCGGGAAGAAGTACAACTGTAACTCTTATTATTTACCAGTGAGAAATATAAAATGAGAATGAGTAAGAATTTTATTTAATTAAAAAGACTTTTAATTTATACTTCCTATAGTTATACTAGCTTACCGCCCACGGCTTCGCCCGCTTTCTCTAAAACGATTTGAGATTTAAACTATCCTATCTCTCAAGTTGGATCGAACTGCACATGGTGTGCGAATTTTATTATAATCGGTTAAGTGGTTTAGGAGTCCATTAAGTACAAACATTGTGACACGAGATTTATATATATTAAGATTATCTACTAAGTACCAAATAGAGTAAGAACGAACCTCTTACGAAATCCAAGAGAGGCTGTCAAGTTTCCAGGGTTAGGTAATTTATGTTAATGAGATTCTTAATCCCCTGATACTACTGAATGTCGTGATAGATTTGTATATTTCATTAAAATCATTAAACAACCCTTTACCTTTACTATTAGATATTTTTTTAACCTTTGGACTATAATTTTTTTTCTTTACCTCTACATGTCCTAGTCTCAGTAGTCTCAGTTTTAAACAAATCTGCATCTATGTTTATAATAGGTTCGCGTCGTTAATTTATAAATAACGTTGTTTTAAACATTTTTATGAGGTTGATCCGCACTTAGGTATGAAAGCGGGCCAGATTAAAGAAATACCCTCCATAGTAAGTACGCTTAGTTATTCCCTGTCGCCTGCAATATTCCAGATATTCAATAGAGCTGTTTAAAAGCGTCCAGCCCAAATTTCGAGCCCATGAATGGACTGTTTACGGAATCCAATTTAAATGGGAACTTTTTATTGAAATTCCAACGGGTCGGGATCTAATTCTTTGTGAGCTGTGTATAAGTATATGTGAGTGATTTTACGGAACCTGCCCTTTTTATGACCAAGTTGTTTTACGTATTTAATTAAATATACCTACACATTAAACAGTTAATTAGGAAGAGATTTCGACATATTTCTACTGATATTAGGTACTTTTTGTGTTTACTACCTACAACACTACTGATTTACAGTTAAAAAGGAAGATATCGTAAAGCTTTATAACAAATTATCTTAAAATTAATAAAAATCCTATCCTATCTTATCCTATCCTACTCATATTATAAATGTGAAACTTTGTGAGGGTGGATGTATGTATGTATGTTTGTCCTTCACGGAAATACTACTGAATCGAGTACAATGAAATTTAGCACATATAGAGGGTAACTTGGATTTACATAGAGTAGGTTTTAACCTGGAAATCCCACGGGAACGGGAACTATGCGGGATTTTCTTTGAACGCGGTCGAAGCCGCGGGCGGAAAGCTAGTTACACAATAAAGCGAGTCTATTCCACGTAATATTAAACAATAGAAAGGAAACATTAACGAAGATGTCTGATAACAGACTCTAGATTGATTACTAATTGTCTATCTCAGTTCATTATCAGCGTTCACCGGACTCCGTTCGTTTATCAAAGATCAGGTTTCAGGAAAATACTGACGTTCAATTAAATTCAAAACCCAAAATTTCACAAAATAACAATATATTTTAACTCAGGCTTAACCCAGGCTATACAAATACTATATATTATTATTTAACAGGCTATTTATCTATATAGTATCTAATAGCGGTCTTACTAATAAACAGTTACCCATTCGCTATGTAATGGATTAGTTATTGCAATAACCTGTCTTGTTTTTATGATTGACGTTTCATGTGAGCAAGAGTAGGACACAGCTATGGTAGAAAATAGTTGTTTATCCATTGTTTAACTTTTTATTAGTAAGGCCGTAGGTATATATTTCGATGAATAACTTACATAAAAGCATTTTGATGAAATGTACCTAAGTTTAGGTCTTGAATAAAATATTTGAACGTCAAATAAATATGTAACAGTTAATATTGTGCCAAAAGACAAAAGAACGAATGCAAATAATAAGTTCAAAAGACACTCGTCATGACTGCAAGATATATTTATGTGAATAACAATATGTTAAGCTTTTTTTCGTATTTTATATCTAAAGCATACATGGAGTTCGACAACCTTAAATGGAAAGATTGGTACATAATTTCACTTAAGTTTTTTAGAATAAACTTTTATAAACCATTCAAACGTGTCTTCTATGTAAGTATATAAATAAAAATGAATTTTTGTCTGTATGTCCATTATAATTACAATCATAAATTGATCATGTATTTTTTTGAATTGATACGACCAATCTTCGACTGTACACAACTAGTATATATTTAAAAAAATCGGGCTTCACACATAAAATACGATATCCAATAAATAATAAAATTTAAAAAATGTGGAGTCTTAATTATTATCGCATCAGTCAAATGAAATAAAATCGTAAAATGCCAGGTTAACATCAATAAAGATCTCTTTAATCGTACTTTGGACATTGGCGTTAAATCATTGAGGTCATTAATTAACGAATGAAGTTAATCCAATGGGATAAAATTGCACTTATTCTGGATGAAAGACTATCAAGTGAATGTGCATTGTACATTGTAATTATATTTCATACAGAAAAAAAAATTAATTTGACTCCGTTTTGCCGTAAAATATGATAACAGGGCATTCAAATGATATACGTAGCTTATGACTTTTAATTATTTCCATATTTTTGTCTATTCCGACAACATCTAAAACTTATTACCTGAAATCTAAATTGTTCCTAAAAACTTTTTCGATACTAAATAATGGCCAAGTTAACTTGTTACCAACGCTAAAGCCATGCTGGCTATAACATCTGACTATAATAAATAGTAAAATCACAATAATCATTTCTATATAGATATCCTGTAGGTATTAATTTTATCTCTTGTAACCGGGGTAAGCAGGACTACCGGTTAGTCATAAATAAATTTATTACGATCTCAAGTTTATTCCATAATAATCAAACGAACTCATAAAACAGCGATAACTCCTTGTTAAGCTATTTTCATAATTACGAATATCATTACTCCGACACCAGCTGCGCTTCAATCGGTATTAATTTTATTCAACTCCCCTCCCTTTCTTCTATTAATCTTTCAATCCCCATAATAAAATTTCCGAAGCTTCGCAATTCGTTTTTAAAACCTCTTTAAAAATGACATAAATCACGCATCGGAGTACGGCTCAATTTACGAGGTTACTTTTTATTTCTCTGTTGCGTTAAAATAAACCTTTTTTTTTGCACAATTCACAGTTCTATAGTTTATAAATAAACTAGATTACCGCCCGCGGCTTCGCCCGCTTTGTCTAAAACCTAATAAATTATATACTAAAACCTTCCTCTTGAATCACTCTATCTATTAAAAAAAACCGCGTCAAAATCCGTTGCGTAGTTTTAAAGATTTAAGCATACAAAGGGACATAGGGACATAGGGACAGAGAAAGCGACTTTGTTTTATACTATGTAGTGATAATAAATTAAAAGACGTTCGCGACCCCAAGTCATTCAAATTTTCATTTTTATAGCATTTAAGCCACATTGAAGAAAGCATAAGATCTCATTATTATATAAACTGAATGTGTTTTTATTGAAACCCTAAAAGTAACGCAGACGTCTAATGCTCGAATTTCAAGCGTAATGGGATTAGACGCATTATATCACACACCTTGCACTAAATAAATACTTGGAAAGCCATATATTTTAGCATAAAAAAGTAAACAACAATGTTAGCAATACATACGCCGTCGTGGATATTATATTACCTAGACAAATCAGTATAATATATTGAATTTGTGATCGGATTTTCATCCCATCTTAAACTATACAAAAATTTATGAAGAATCTCCCAATTTTATCTTCCTCTATGTAATAGATACCTACTATTACCAAGAAAAAGACGAAGAAGCGTATCTCAGTGATAAACTTGATTCTCATGGGTAATATAAACTAAAATATAAATCCGAGTACTGTCAAAACATGATAATATTTCTCGGTATTGTTCAGTTCAATCCAATTTACACTTTCACACAATTGAATGCACAATATATTCACAACTCTGATGCAATAAGACAACTTGTGTTCAATTCCTAAACTAAGTGAGCCATCGCGCTCCCACTTTTAGAGTTTCTAACATAACCGATGTATCTATATGGAATATTTTACATCTTTACTAGATAATGTACGTAATAAAATATGTGAATGTTCGGACGCCAAAAACACTAAACGGATTTTGAGGAAACTCAGCAGTGTTGTAGCTGTTGTATATTATACAAAGCTTATACAGTACGACCTTTCCCCCATGTTTTGAACAGCTACTAAAGCATAAATCCTTATCTGGAAATGACTGACACTTCATGTGAACGCACAAAAACAAACAAATAAAATTGATCCGTATATGTAGGTAGGTCGAACGGTGAAGGAAAACATCGTGAGGAAACCGACATGTCGAAGAATTAAAAAGTTCGACGACATGTGTCATCCGCCAACACGCACTTGGCCAGCGCGGTGGATTATGGCCTGTACCCTCATAGGAGGCCCGTGTCCCAGCAGTGGGAACGTATATGGGCTGATGATGATGATGATGATGATGATGATGTAGGTACATTTTTTACTGGACATTACATCACTACATAGTTTAAAAACAAAGTCGCTTTTTCTGTCTCTATGTCCCTTTGTATGCTTAAATCTTTAAAACTACGTAACGGATTTTGATGCGTTTTTTTTTTAAATATATTGATTCAAGAGGAAGGTTTTAGTATATAATTTATTAGGTTTTAGACAAAGCGGGCGAAGCCACGGGTGGTAATGCTAGTTATGAATAAAATCAGAATTTAAAATCCTGCCAAAGTTTTTAATTGACACCTATTAATTAACACAGACTAAAGTTCACAATTTCTAGTTTATAACAATATGCATGCACTGCTATGATTGAAATGTCTAGTGAAAAGGAATGTGTTAACTGTTAACACACGCATTCATGTATGTTAACATTGTTTCGTATACTAATAAATATATATTAATCAGAAATAGATAATATGGAAATATGAATAAATGCTTCAAGCTTCCGTTACAGCGACAGTTTATAATAATTATATTAATATATTTTATATTAATTATACAATTATTTTATATAATTATATTAAATACCTACTGTGAAGAGTTCTGTAAATTAAGAGACGAAATATGGGTTTGGTCGAAAATTGAAAAGTCAAAAGGTAAGTATTGTAAATAGCAAAATCATAGATGTAGACAATCATAGACAATTTTTCTTCATTGTCAGATATATTTGGTTACAAAACCAAACAACCTACATTACTGTCCTAACCCCTCGGGTATTACAATCTCTTTGTCCATTACGGTTCAACAAATATTCCTTGAACATTATAAATAAAATGATGTTTTAATAAAAAGATTGTTCTAGAAAAACATTTTCTGCGTGGAACATAAACATGAGGCGAACACGGCTAGATTCTAAAGGCTAAGTACAAAAGCTTCCGTAACGTTGTGCTTTTATATTTTATCACAAACGCCACGCGGCTAAGTTCACGTGAAATATGCCTACTTTTTATTACCCTGTTGAATGAGTGTGATTTTTAACCGACTTCAAAAAAAAGGAGGAGGTTATCAATTCGGCCGGTATATTTTTTATTTTTTTTTTATGTATGTACACCGATTACTCCGAGGTTTCTGAACCGATTTACGTGATTCTTTTTTTGTTCGATGCGGGATGGTATCGAATTGGTCCCATAAAAATTTTATTCGGCTAGGCCTAGTAGTTTTTATTTTATGAGCATTTTTGTCTGTACTCGATGACTTAATTTCAATGTAGCAAGTAACTTTGATTCACTTCCCGGTAACCGATTGAGCTGAAATTTTGTATACGAATGTAAAATGGATAGCGATGAAACATTATCATGACATGGAGCTGATCTGATGATGGAATCGGAAGGTGGCCATAGGAACTCAGTAATATATTGACTCAACTTTATCGAGTTTGGGCTCGTTTGATTCGTGTTGAAAAATACACTAAAAAGTATTAAATAAAAATAACTGCGTTAAAAACAACCGACTTCAAAAACGGAAAAGTAAGAAATAAAAAAGATTTGATATTATTAATTACTACATATTATTTTTATGTGCTATTTATTAAATAGGTTTGAAGTCGGTGCCAAACACTAAGCACTTAGTATTAAGCCCATGCACCGACATCAAACCTTTTTAGTAAATAGCACATAAAAATAATATGTAGTAATTAATAATATCAAATCTTTTTTATTTCTTACTTTTCCGTTTTTGAAGTCGGTTGTTTTTAACGCAGTTATTTTTATTCACCTTTTTAAATGATTGAACTCTTTTGTTTCAATTGTAATCTTAAGACTGCCTACTTTCAATGAGTATTGAGAACATACAGCAAGACACGAAAGAAAGAGACTAATGAAGCTTGTATATTATAGGTTATAATTTTTAAGCACATAATAAAATTTTAGTTTTTTTTCAAGAAAACAAACAATACCTATTTTCCGATCCATAAGTTAAAATTTATGTGAATATGATATTCTGTTTACAATAAATAGTGAGATTATACATGTAATGTTAACCGAATAAGGTCAAAGTTAAAAGCTCTTTATTGCCATCCCAAGCAAAGTAGGTATTCTTTGCAAGCATTGAAATTTTATTACGCGAGTTTGAGTCTTGGTTTACTGGTCTATTTGTCACGCTTTATTACTCCTCTACCAATCACGAAGCATAATCACATTTTCTAACAACCCACAGAACGCATATAACTTCCATCTTTAGGGAATACATAATAGAACTGATTTACCTCTGCCATCAATGGCTATTTGGCCTCAAATTAGATCCCCATTGAACCACTACAATGGGAAACTAGAACTATGGAGAATGGTGATTCAATTGTCGACTATAATCTCTATGAATAATCTTTTTTGATACAGAATATCACTTAGTAGGTGGTACACGTATTATTATAAAAACTTAGGAAATTACGTGAAAATAACTTTGTGTTTTTATGAATACTTATTTTGCATTGATTTATTACGATGAATTTTATTAATATATAACTTTTCCCTTTGAGCGTACCGATAAATTACCGATTCTTCCTGGTACAAATAACAAGATATTTTCAAACAATTTACAAAAGCTTGCGACATTTCCGTTTATTAACATCGTCTCCAAAAGAAGTAATATATTATCGCATATTATAAATATACAAAGTAGGTAATAATTTATACGAACCGCATTCATATAACTTTTGACTGTACGTACCATTGACCCTTGTGTCGCTGGAGATAGTTTTTCTAAGGTTTTCCTTTTTGTGACTCATTCATCTTGCTAATGGTCAGCAATTCACACAAAAATGCGAACATGAGAGTGTATGTAATGGTGTATCTTGATTTATGTGTTTTCTAGCGCACTGTGTTAAAAATATACACTCATTAAGTAAGTTATTATTGCCTTCACGTTGTGAGTTAAAAGTTTGTGCTAGTTATAGGTTACGTGTTTTAAGTGTTTAAACGCTTAAATAACTGCGTTAATTGATTACATTTTTTTTGCATTTAAAAGCTTATTTGTGTTTCAGTTTCATGCAAAACACATGTATCGTTTAATATAGAATTTGAAATCATAGATGTTGAAATAGTTTCGACTTACAGTTTTTATTCAAGACTGGCGGTCCGCCCCGGCTTCGCCCGTGGTACCTACATGTTTACGTTTAGTCTACATATGAACCATCTTCGTATGTACTTCAAGGAATATTATCTAAAAAAAAATTAACGAAATCGCTTTCTTCTCGAGTTTTTCATCTTTATCAAATCTTTAAGATTAGATAAAGATGAAAAACATTATACATTATACATTGATATTAGATACTTATTACTTATACTAGCTTCCGCCCGCGACTCCGTCCGCGCGGATGTCGGTCTTCGCGTGGATGGTTTATTTATCCATTTTGAGTACCTCTGACAATAACATCTTATAAATATCTATTGGACCCAATTCCCAAATACGGCTAGGCCTATAATAATACGCAACGTGTGTTCGCGGTTCTACGGAACAACGTCTATGGATAAAACTGAAAAATTAAGATTATTTTTTTTCTACGTATTTTTCCAGGATAAAAAGTATCCTATTTTACGCCCAGGATAATAAGGTATAATTATACCAAGTTTCATCGAAATCGAACCGCTAGTTTTCACGTGATGCCTTCACATACAGACAGACAGACAAAAAATCTTTTAATCACATATTTGGGTTTGGTATCGATCCAGTAACACCCCCTGCTATTTATTTTTTCAATATTTTCAATGTACAGAATTGACCCTTCTACAGATTTATTATATGTATAGATAACTTTATTAAATTTACTTTAAAGTGTAGCCTAAAGATATCAATTGAATTTCTGATATTTCTTCCAATTAATTCATAGCCTACAATTTGAACTCAAATCTGGATAAATAATAATCAAATCTTGGGATGACTCGCTTAAGAAATATTCTTCAAAGGGAAAAACCTACATAGAATGTCTTAGGTCTACTGCTCTCTGTAAAGCCTGAAGAGCCTTTCGTAATTTAATATAAATCTTTTTGATATAAATAAAACCCTTGGATAAGCCAAGCTTCAAATCTTATCCCACTAATTACTTAAGTGATTTTGTGAACATCTTTAAATTAAATCAATTTATTTTATATATTTGCTATTTGAAATATTAATTTTAATATAATAATATTAAGTAGAAATGGTCAAGTAACATTATAAACTGTTATATTAATAGTATTTGGATAAAACAAGTTCAAATGCGGTAACTTGTTATTTCCTCGCGTTCCGGCGAACCGAAGGTTTCATACTATCTAAAGAAAAATAAAGCCTAGGTATCTTTTTGTACAAATAAACAATTGTATTGTATTGAACCTCCACAATATAATATTATTATGCTAAAATAATATGAAGTAAAATAATAAAACATACAATCGCATAACATAAATATATAAAATTCCTGCAGAACTTGTTACTTAAAATAAAATGATATTAACAACACATATTATTATTAAATACACAGTTCATATTACGTATTCATATTTTATTTTATTAAAGTTACTGGATGCTTTACATTTTTCCTTATAAAACCTGTAAATTTTTCGTTGGCAAGTCGAGAGATAAAATTATTTTCAGGAACCAAGCTATTTTTAACCTTTAAGAAGGATTTAGTTACGCAAGGATTGACATTTGAAATGATAAAAGGAATATTTTCAGGTTTACTGACCGGACTAAGCCAAGGTCGTAGGAAAGTAATTCTTTTAGGAGAAAGGAGTTTCAGAATTTTCGTGGCATTATTCTTGGGAGCGTGACATCGCAGTTCTAGTATGATTTCAATATTAATATTACCTTTTTATAAAATTTATACAAATCCAGTTTAGTTCCACTTTAATACATTGAGGTCTAGATTAAAGAAATAAATAAAAATAACCCTGCTCAATGTACAAGAATGTAACATTATTTTTAAGAGCATGAAATCACATTTGTGTGATTTATTTAAAACCAAACCACGTTCACCATAAGAAAGGGTTAGATGAAAAGAGAAAAATATTCCTTGACATATAAAAAAACATAATCGGAAAAAACTATAATAACAATTTTAGGACCTTCAAATCACGAGTTACTTGATCTCTCTCCAATCAATACAGCAAGCACTTCACAATACAGATTAGTCCTCTTAAACGCACGTGCATGTCGGTAGTCACTAGTCAGTAAGCCTAACGCATAAGCCCGGCTTTACTCGCTCAGGCTTAGCCGTCCGTTCAGAAATATAAACTTAAATGGATCCAATCGTCACAACTCCCATATCCACTTATCTGAATTAGAACGAGGACAGACGAATGTGAAGCCACACATAATTGTATGTAGTCTACAATGCCTCTTTGTTCTTAAAATATCTATAGAAAAACTACGAAACTAAAACTAAAATAGCTGATGCTATTACTGACCTGGCCTACATTACGTTGATACATAGTGCAACAAATTACTAATCATTAATCTAAAACTATAAGACAAAATAACTCTAAATTTTTCATTCTTTTTACTTTGCTTCCTAAATCATGAAAGATAAAAAGCAATCACATCGTTACGTATTCATTGTGTATATTCTCAAATCAGTTATAATAAAAGGAGAAGTAAGGTAAAGAAGTTGAATAAGTAATCATTATAATCGTCAGTTGCTAAGATAATAATCCACAACGCTGAGCAAATTTGGGTTCCTGGTTTGAATTCTTTGACATAGGTACTGATTTCAAGATTCTTGCAGATTAAATTGAAAAAAAAAAATCATTTTCTAAGAAAATCCACTCCAAAGGTAACAAGAAATAAATAATAGGCTAGACAGTTCACAACCGGAGATGTTTACGTATCCGACCCGTGATTTGTTCGAAACAAAGAATTTTTGTTGTTCCCATCGCGATCGTATTTTTCGTAGGCAATCGTCGAGTTTTAATTGAGATATGTGTTTATTGCTCCCGCTTTTTGTACACAATGCTTTATATCTGATATCCTGAGTAAATTTTATTTATTCCCGGATATTACTCGTGGGATCCATTGTCTAAATATTGGAAACTTATTGGAAACGTCGGATCGTATACTGAATTGTTAGAACATCCTGCTAAGATTGTATGGCTCCATATAATTCAATGTTGACGTGAAATCAATGATTGCGTTGTTTTCTTTGTCTTCAAAATGAGTATAGAGATATGACAGTCACATTATTTGAACGGAAATTTGAATTGTAATTATTGTCTTTGGCTAAACTACAAAAATTGGTAAAAAGAAAGCATAATATTTCCTCCATTTTTTCAAATATTAATCTTAAAGCTAATATACAATTTTCCTTCAAATGCAATATCTACCAATAAAATATGAAATAAGTATTGGTCCCAAAATTAGTATTATTTTTTATTATCAAACTTGACAAAACTAGGCCCGCTGAACCACTTGTAAAATTATTTGTTTCAATCTAGTTTTAATTACAGTTTGATAACCCAATTTAAAATTTTATTCCCAAAATGAGTCAGCATAATTTACGCAAGAGAAGTCGCGGACAAGGGCTAATTAATTACAAAACCATACTCAACAATTCACAGGGTTTGCCTTTTGCAAGTTTGCGTTTTTAACATTTTACACAGTTCAAATACTTTACGACATTATTTTTCTCGTAATAAGGTTAATTTCGTTGTTTGAATATTTGAAGTAGTGTAAGGCTAGTCACTACGAAAATGGCTAATGGCACTACACATAGGCAGTTGAAGTTTGAAAAAAAAATTGTATTATCGCTTTGTTTAATACAAAGTTTTAGGTATACATTTTGATTAATATACTCTATATTTTGTTCAACAATCGAGTGTATTTTAATTAAATTATTTAGCATTACAGTGATGCCAGCCCTTACGTTTCGAAATCGATCATCACGCAGTTTTATTACAACTATTTCTGTATTAATTAAATAATGCATATTATATAATTGTTATTGAATTACTGTATTTGGATTAATGAAATTCTTCTTTCATTTATTTTCTATTGTAAAAGCATAAATTTTACTCAATAATAGCTTACAATATTGCAATACAAAAGTATTTACAAGCCCTTTTACCATTAACAATGCCAAGTTCCACGTTTAAAAATAATTGGGTTATCAGCCGTCTTCGAATTGTCATTATTTTGTTCAAAGACTTCATTTCCTTTCTGATTTCGGGTAAGAAATCAGTTCAGTCGATGCTTTCAAGTAAAGTGGCGTGAGCCAGGGAAGTAAAGTCAATTACACGGCTATAGGAGAAATATAACACCCAATCGTGGAAATAACGTTGCTGAAAATTGACTCATGTTATCTATACGTAAATAACTCGTGATAGAATTGATCGGACCGTGACAGTTTGCTTTTTATTAAGGATATGAATTGAAACGTTTTAGGATATTGAATGAATGGGCAGCGGATTTATACGTTTGTCGTTAAATAGAGATTTATATAGTGGGTTTGGAAATTAAATGTAGAGTTATTTCATTAGATATAATACCTAAAACACACAATACGTTTGCATTGGGCACTATTATAATACATTGATTAAGTACTTAAATAAAAACTAACATGACAATGCTGCTATCACCAAGATTGTAACAAAATACCAATCATCTTGTGAACCTCCTTTTCGGAGTCGGTCAAAAAAGGTATGATGAATTTCTTTTATTTTGGATCTTTAAAAAATATTGTGCATTAGAATATTTTAACTAGGGCTCATAGTTTTTGAGGCCGTTCCGGTTACCTCGTGAAGCATAAAACGTATGCAAGGAATTACTTTTGGCTTCACTGACAGACGGATGTAGCCAATATGTTCATAGAACCGAAAATATTCGCCATTTTATTATATAAATTATTTTTGTTTCTCGTATTCTGATAGGAATGTCAATATTTGGGGTAATTAATCGGGAAAAATGCTACTTTATAAGCTACATTTACAATATTGGCTGGGTATTAAAAGGCCACTTTTTCACTATGAAATGTTTAAGTCCATCGTCACTATTATAATGCGAACCAAGACTATGTTATGTTAACGTAGGAAATAAATTTGATAAAGAAGTTCTTATAGAATTATGTTATAATTGGCATAGGTAATTTTAAAATACGAGAAAGTAGAGCTATTCTATTTCACATATGACTCCTATATTATTTTATTATCTGAGAAATTATTAACCTCCTACGTATGAGGGCCATGAACTAATTAACAATACCTATCAATGACAAAATATCTATTATCATCGAAAAATATAAATAAAATTACATACCACATTAAATATTTTATTCCCTTATCTTCTCTTATTTCACTGTAATAGGTAAACGAAAAAATAATCAAACGTCGAAAAAACTTCATACACAACATAGCACTAAGGTTTTCCCTTTATCAAGACCAATTTCCGGCCAATTGCTTATGCTTATCAAGCCTTTGTATATCCTTATCACGAAATAATGAAAGGGTCTGAACAAAAAATTCTTATTCATATTCAAGACTATAGTATGGAAAATCTATATTGTGCTGAAACCTAACCCTGCCCGTAATTAATACGCCTCAAGCTCGTCAAATTACAAAGATCTTTATCAAAGTTACTGAAAAAACGGTTCAGGATATTGTTAAGAAATTCTGTATTAAAATATTATATTAAAGTGTGTGTGGGATCAAGAAATTTATTATTTTTCATACATATAATATGTAAGAAAATTAGTACGAGAATGTGATTTTTACGACTTATGTTGTGGTTGGATTAATTGATTTAAAATGTTTATATAGGGTTTAATAAATAATTATTTAGTATAAATAATTTTAGAAATGAAGTATTAACTACATACAACTAAGTACATACGTATTTGCTAAACATTAAAAAACTTCAGACTTCTTCTACTCATTTGTTTTAAAATGCATTAAAGTGCAAAAAAGTACCTATATCTAAACGAGCAAAAAAAATTTTTCAAACTACTAAAATGATGCACTTAACTAACATTACTAAAATGGTACCTACAATTCCTTACACTTGAAAACATAAAGGCCTTATCATGCCTTAGGGAAGAACATTAAGCGAATAAGTGCCATAGAAGACATTTTGAAGTAATTGCTATGTTTTTGTAAGCTACTATTACGAACTATCTTTGTATTGCCCCTCTGGGAGATAATGTAGCATCGAATAAGCCATTAAATACCGAATAAATTGCGCAATTATAAGCGAAATCACAAATTGGGATTGTATCATTGGAATGGAAATATTTCTGTTTTAATTATATGTTTAAAAGGTTTCGTAACAAATTGGATCGAGTGTAGCAGTCATATTTTTACTGAGAGAAGCCGTATAAGCCTAGTTGAAACAATTATAGGCATCGGCTAATGAACGTACCTGTTCCGAGAGTTTAAGCACCTAACTATTGGTTTTATTAATTTACTATATTTCCGCCCGTGTTTTAAAAGAAAAACCCGCATAGCTCCCGTTCCTGTGGGATTTCTGGAATAAAATGTAGCCTATGTCTTATTCTAGGTCTTCAGCTACCTACTTACCAAACTTCATTGTAATCGGTTCAGTAGTAAAAGAGTAACAAACATCCATACATCCTTCCTCACAAACTTTCGCATTTATAATATTAGTAGGTAGGATTTCGATTGGGTGCAATTTTAACATGAAACATGTTAAAGTTGAAGAATCCTTCTGGTAATTAGTTGGGTTTGTTCAATAAAAATGGATGAGCAGTGGAAATTTAATTAATAACAAACGTACTTAATGTTCTGAAACATTTAAGAAATAAAAAAAGTAAGAGATCAAAATATTGTGACGTGTACTTTAATAAAATAATTGTGCCAAACATATGCAAAGTGTACGTAGAGTCGGATATGTGTAATTTATCATATTACTAATTTCAATTAGAAATAACTCCCTTACGGTACCATAACTAAGTATTTTAAAAACTCACAACAAAGAAATCAGTTATATAATATGATGAAAAACATTAAAAAAATAACATATACCTACAATAAAGAAATATGTTTGTATAATTCTACTATTTTGGTATCGACTTCAGATAATCTGCTTATAAAAATAAGTTCAATAAGAGTTCAGTTTCGTAATAATATTTCTTTCTATTCTTTCTACTTCAACTTTCTATTGAAATAAAGAGATGCTTTATCCATTAATCGTATCGTATTCATACATATAAATAAAATTGAAGCGTCTCTATGTGTTTATTTTTATTATGGATATAAATGCTCTGAATCAGGTTTAATACAACTTTAACTGGATTATATAGGATTTTATAGAAAACGTATTTTTATCACAGAAAATCTTCTACGTGTTTCCAATTTTATACAATGTAAAAGATAAAAATACAGTATAATTTTGTAATGTATATGAATCTATTTGTGAATCATATTTTGTATTTGTTTGTAGGTAATTATTGTTATATATACCTAATAAACTAGCTTTCCGCCCGCGGCTTCGCCCGCGTTTTCAGAGAAAACCCCACATAGTTCCCTTTCCCGTGGGATTTTCGGGATAAAACCTATCCTATCTCTCAAGTTGGATCGAACTGCACATGGTGTGCTAGTTTTATTATAATCGGTTAAGTGGTTTAGGAGTCCATTGAGGACAAACATTGTGACACGAGATTTATATATATTAAGATTATAATTAAATCCTAAACATCCCAACTAGCCCTAACTAATAATATAAATGCGAAAATCTGTCTGTCCTTTCACACCCGCGCTTCAACCACAAAACAGATTTGGATAAAATTTGGCATAGATACTTTGAGATCCGAAAACTAAATAGGATAGTTTATCCCAAAAATCATGGGAATGGGAACTAATCGGGTTATCTTTTACTATTCGGGCGAAGACGCGAGGAAAACTAGTTATTCATATCTTTTAATGACGAAATTTAAGAATGTTTAAATCTCATGAAATTTTCTGTGCATATCGGGTAAGTCTGAGAATCGGCCAACATCTATTTTTCATATGTACCACGGGCGAAGCCGGGGCGGACCGCTAGTATTTTATAATTCCCTAATGATTAATAGATACTAACTTTATTTCCCAATGATTAATGAAAATCTAAATATTTGTATAACCGGTTCAAATTGTGATTTGAGACGTAATTTATTAGTGTAATGTAATTAATGTAAGATATGAATAACTAGTTATTCATATCTTTTAATGACGAAATTTAAGAATGTTTAAATCTCAAATCGAACGCGGGTGAAGCTAAAGCTAAAAGCTAGTAATAAATAAATATGTAAGAGCTTCAAGAAAGAAGATGGCGATAAATCACGTTATCTCGAGATACACTCATGTTAAGATTATTGTTGTCTGCCAAGCTTGACTTATGTGAGAATATTTTCCTTGTTATCGTGGTTATGTTACGAATAATATTTAAATGTATTGTGAACCAAGAACTAATTCTGACTTTCTGTTTATCGTGACACTAATAAATTACGTCTCAAATTTATTAAATCACAATTTGAATCGGTTATACAAAAACATTTAGATTTTCATTAATCATTGGGAAATAAAGTTAGTAGGTATCTATTAATCATTAAAGAATTATCCCTACTTGTATTATAAATGCGAAAGTAACTCTGTCTGTCTGTTACTCAATCACGCCTAAACTACTGAACCAATTTGCATGAAATTTTGTATGGAGATATTTTGATACCCGAGAAAGGACATAGGCTACCTTTTATTGCCAAAATATGTACCACGGGCGAAGCCGGGGCGGACCGTTAGTAAAATATAAATCAGACGACGACGGTCTTAGAAGGAATCGAAGATGTTTTTATAAATTTATATTTGTAATAATCATACTCTTTTGTCATAATATTTTAAAAGTTGTAATAAATAGATACAATATCAAATATCACGAACCTAAAATATTTTTCACACCCAAGGTATAATATATTATAAGGTATATAATATATTATATATTTTAGCTCTTTCATGTCCTAAATTTCAGATTATTCCGACGATGTTAGCTAAATTTATTAACACAATTCTATTGAAATGAACAGTGCATATAAAGTTATTACTTACCAATAAATATTAATAATCATAAACATCTACACAATTAATCACGTGATAATCCAATCAAAACTTTAGAGCCAAACTCCACGAATGTCTAAACTGTCAATAATAACCAAAGCGTGCGATGAAATATTTCGTAAGTTCCATTTAGAGATCGAAAGTGTTCATAGCACACGACCGGACTGGAAGGCGTCGGGAGCGGTACTGAACTCTGAAGTCTGAACTTTCGTGAGTCGTGACTTACCGAATACTGATCTCCCGAAGGACACAAATCCGTGGCCGGTTCAATCCGCTAGTTCAAGTGTTAAGCTCCTTATACCCTTGTTACGAATGTCTTCAGTTGATCGGGGGTTTGTTTCCCTTTATTTACATGGGCATAATGTTGTACGTGCCAATAAATCTCTATTTCTATCGACCCTCTATTGACCTTTTTTAAAACAGTGCTACGTGACAATTACTGCGTCGACGAAGGTATTTGTTGATGGCATGAATAGTTAATACTAGTTAGATTTTCCGTAGCTCCGTAGCTCTTATTTTCTATGTAGCACGTAGACGTAGACGCATATATTATCTAATTTTTGTTTAAGCAACACAGATTATAATTAATGTGAGTCGTATTCAATTTATGAAATTGATGAAAACTACAAAAAACAAATGAACATTGATTTTAAGTTTTCCCATTAAAATTTGTAGCTGGAAAAAAATTCGCTCTGAATTTGAACACTCATTCAATTTCTACTTAATTTATTTAAATTCTAATCCAATGTCCTATGGTTATAAAACCAAAAATTGATTTTTTACATTATTAATTTCGGTTATAAAAAACTATCTGAACAGATCAAGGCTCAATGTACATACTTCTAATATTTTTTTTACAGTAATCTATTAAACAGATCTGTACAGGAATTAGGAACCTTCGATACAAACAAACCACAATGAATACGCCCACAGATGAAATAAAGTTTAGTCTTGGGACCATGCAATCCCGTCGGGATTATACGAAAGGGAGATTGGAATTGAAAGCTTGCCAAGCAGTAAAATGTGCCCTATTTTTAGTCGGTTAATCATATTGATAAGTATTGCATTTTAGCTTCAAGCTGGGTGAGATATGAGCGTATGGTAGGAATGATAACGCTACTGAATTGAGAGGTAACTATGACCCGAAGAAAAATGTTAGGGAATTATTTATCTACTTAATATAAATAATTATGCATATTTATTAACAAAGGTAGAATGACATAAAATGCTTACTTAAAGTCGGTTTCGAAGTTTTTTTCCTATGCAGTTTTCCACTCTTTTAAAATTACATTTTGGAGATATACAGTCGTACGTGCTTAAACGTTGACAAGCCATCGCGCTTACCGTAGCGCTTATCATCAGACACCCCAACTGATCAATTTTGTCGACGATCACATAAAAAAAAAGTTTTGTCTTAACACATGATCGTAATATGGCTGCTGTTCTAAATCTATACTATTATTATAAAGCTGAAGAGTTTGTTTGTTTGAACGCGCTAATCTCGGAAACTACTGGTCCGATTTGAAAAATTCTTTCGGTGTCAGATAGCTCATTTATCGAGGAAGGCTATATATCATCACGCTACGACCAACATTACAGGAACCACGGGGGTGAAACCGCGCGGAGCAGCTAGTATTACATACTTCTCTCTTTCCAGCATCATTCAATTTCTTTAATTTAATAGTTATTAAACAATACTAAAACCGACCCCATGTTACCATTAGAGAACACAGAAATATATATTACACGACAAACATTGTTCAAAAAATGTTCGAAGTTAGAAAGGATATAAGAATATGTAATAATGTACCCGTTATTATGCCTTCGCGTCAAGAGCCTATTGTGTAAGGTTCTCCGGAAATCCTGTATTCTACTTCCTAATATTAAATATAATACATGTCATATCCTTCTAAGAAACCTCTCACATTTAGAATTATGAATAGGATGTATATTGTATAAATTGATCATAGAGTTTTGTTCTTTGCTTTTTGGTAGTTTACAAATTGAACTTTTCCTCTCAAGCTTAATAATTTAGTTTAATTAAGGTAAATCTAAGGGAAATATTTCATGAAACTTCACAAAAAAAAAAGAGTTCGATGAATGAAAATCTGTGTTGTGTAGTCAGTCATGAAATTTTATCTTCTAGGACTGAATAGAAAAATTTGTATCGGTTAGAAAACATCATAGCATTATTCATTGGTTACGATCGTTTTTTGACAACAATAAAAATAATTATTTTTTATTCAATTGGTTAATATTAATAGATCTACCATCTACCTACTTATGATACTATAGCGTTGCCACAATCAATGGAAAAACCAACAATTGATGTTAATTTTTTGAATTTTTACGCCAGAACAATATTTTAAGACAAAACAAAAAGAAAAGGAAAAAAAGGCATAATTCGAACTTCGGTTTGCGTTGTCTGAACTCACTTTCCGTAATTTCAGAGAATTTTATCAATTAATTCCGAATTTATATTTAACATTTTTTGAATGTACATACATTTTATATTCACGAAGTTCCTTACGTGAATTCATTACATCAAATGAAATATGTATTGATAAAAATATTTGTAAAACAAAGTACCTATATACTTTAGTTCAAATTAATTACAAAATAACAATATTTTTACAGAATGTCCTCTTAGATACTTGAAACTTGGCAAGTTTAATATATATGTTTACTGCACTAACCATAAAACGCAACTGCTGTCTTCGCATGCAACTTACATTTGAATATATTAAACTCAATGCTATGTTCAAATATCTCTGTATAAAAATACATTAAGAAATTCCTTTTAATAATTATGACTTCCTAGGTTTTTCTAGCTATTGATTTTACGCGAGTACCTATTATAATTCACTACTCACTACATAGTATAAAACAAAGTCGCTTTCCCTGTCCCTATGTCCCTATGTATGTATGCTTAAATCTTTAAAACTACGCAACGGATTTTGATGCGGTTTTTTTAATAGATAGAGTGATTCAAGAGGAAGGTTTTAGTATAATTATAATTTACTATGTTTTAGAAAAAGCGGGCGAAGCCGCGGGCGGAAAGCTAGTCCCGAATATAATAACTATTTAACCCATTTCAAACGCGTCAATTTTGGCAATATTTTTAAACAATTCATATCGTTCTCTACCAAAACCGTTTTACAAATATTTTGTGTTTTAAAAATATTCAAACATACGCCATAAGCCTCTTACAGCAAGTCTCTCATTAATTTTATAATCGTTGATCACACAGCTACGATGTAGGCCACATTTGGTAAATCTCTTCTAAAAAACCGCAGCTTATTAAACTTTTTGTCATTGAAGATTTTCCAGCGTTCTATAGCCAAGGCCAACGCTTTATAAGCGTTGAAAACAATGGTATCAGACAGCTTCTTTGTAATCATGTAGATCGTGTCTTTGTCGCACATGAGTGCCGATAAAAGCTGTAATGAAAATATGCTGCATCGAATTTGTATTTTTAAGGTAAAAGCACCTAATACGGAGGTATTTCGCAACATTTGAAAGTAAGTATCAAAAATAAGCATTTGTAAGTCTTTCTAAAGGTGCCAAACCACTTTATCGTTAAAAGTGAAACTTAAATTTTGCATTGCTGTTGAGTCTATGTTTATTTTCATGATATTTCTTATTTTAAAAAAATATTTAAATATTCAGGTCGATTTTCCCTAATACGGAGGTATGATTTTGGTCAGAGCCTAATACTGCGGTAGGCGGCTCCTAATACGGAGGGTAAGAAATTATATTCATTGAAGTTCCGTACAAATAATATTTGTTAAATAATAGGAATGTGATAGTTAAGTAAATTGTAACTTTTTTATTAATTGACCATTGCATTGGTTTGACTACGTTGATTCACTTTTAATGTGTTCCATTTATGCTTTTAGTTTTATCGAAAAAAAACACGCATATCAAATAAGAATCCACAAAAAAAAGACACAAAACTTCTTATTTATTTACGCAACCCTAAATCTGGTAATTTTAAGTTCTATGAATAGGGCCGTAATAGGAGATCATATAACCTAATACAGAGTTACCTGGAAATATCTAGCACCGTAATAGGAAAACTACTCGTGTTTTTAATAATCCTAATTCTGACCCATCAAAAATTCGATAAACAAGAGAATGTAAATGCTTAATCAAACGATAACAGTTTTTTAGCTCAGATGTGTAAAACTCAAATCAACAGTTATACAAAATAAATGATTTGTGATACATTAAAATACACCTTTTTATTTTTACCCCTTCTAAGAAACAATCATTTTGTACTCAACCGTTTTCATATTTAACTGGATTTCTAATTAAGAACACATACCGCAGAATATGGTTTCTAATTTATCAGATTAATAATTATTTCAAATTATCTTGGAATTAATTCAATAAGTAAATAAAATGAAAGTTATAAACAATTAAACATGCCCAGTATTTTTCCTATTTCGGAGTTATGCCACCGTATTAGGATCAATCTATAAAATTTGTATCGTATTACGGCGGCATTTTATTTCTTATTTTTTGGGTAGAAAATGACGTACAAATATGAAACAAGCTATTTAAATAGTGAGTGTAATAGTAGGAAAATGCAATAAATAATACATATACAAACTTGAACGGCTTATTAATACGAAAAACTTAGTTTATAAATATTAGTGTACTTACTTTTGTTGTTTCGCGTTTGTATGGAAACACCTCTCATGTCGATGCCGTTACACAGATTGATTGATCTTGTTGTGTTGTCTATGTGGTATACTTGCAATCGTTAGTTAAGTCATGGAGTAATAAATTTGGAATAAATAGTTTACGTTTTGGTGTACATAAAATTAATAAAACAGGAATAAAACTCGAAAATAGAAATACCACCGTATTAGGAAGCGATTTTGACTACCGCCGTATTAGGAGCCTTTACCTTAGGGTATTTTCTTGGGTATTTTTATTGATTGACATTCATTAATTATTGCATTAGGTATACCTTGACAGATGATCGAAATTGTTTCTGTAGGTATTCGAAATGGTGCGTTTAAAATACTATTAGATAGTAGGTGTGTTTAAAATACTTATTCATTCTTCACGAATTTGTGTAATTATTCGTAAACTAAACTCTTTTTATTGACTAAACCATTCAATTTGAACAATTCTCTCGATTTAAGTGCATGACAATATATTTTGCTTCCATTATAAATTCTAAATTGCAGACACAGTTTCTCCGTACAATTACGAAGTTGTGAGTCTAAATATTTAAAATATCTAAAGTTTGTTTTCCAGAAAAAATTCAAATTTCAAGAAGCCTTAAACCTTAGTTTGTTTTACTATATTTTCACAAAATGTACTTTTGGCAGTTGTGTTTGTACAAATATGCTCCTAATAAAATTATAGGTTCACCCAAAACTTTTTTGTATGGTAACTGACAACTCTACAACGTGCCATAAACAACCATAATTAATGGGATAAGTTGAAATAAATTTTTAATTGGAGTGGCCATAATTGAGATGTGTTCATTTTATGGATTAAGTTGATGTTCATTATATAGAGTGGATGAGGAAATGTGTGGTGATTAGACATAACTTTTTTTATTGAAATAATACATTTTTCATTATTATAAATGTCTTAAGTAAAAGAGCATACACCAATTAATATGAACAGAATTACAAACACTTAATAGCTCGAAAATAGCTGCTAGATACTATAAAATATTTTTCAATGCTTCTTCTTTGTTTTTCTTCTCTCTTCTCTATAATTTATACTAGCCGCCCGAACAGACTTTTTTCGGTCCTATTTGCCCCTTCTTCGTGTTTTTTTCTCTCTATAAAAACATCGAGTGTTACGCATAGCAACATATTTGGCGACGCATTTTTATTATATACATTGAACTATGCTCCTTGTTATTTAAATTGACAATATCCATGTTGTAAAAATTAAAAAAATAATATGCTATGATTACATAACTCCCGATGTAGTTCCGACATATCGTATAACTATTGAAGTTCTTGACACGTTGTGTTCCATCTATATTGTTCTAAACTGCTTTGTTGTACTTGCAGAAGTCCATCATAGTTGGCTGTAAGTCATATAACCACAAGTAGGTATACATAGAAGTGCAAAATAATGAGCGCCTTCTGACTAACATAATATTATTATTACACAATAATATTTATAACACGCAAAACTATTAGGCGCTGAAAATTTGTTATGTATAATATTATGATTAAAAAAAGAATGTGTGTATATGTACCTACACGCGTTAGAAGTTATACTTCTTTGCCGTATGGAAAAAAATACTAGAATATACAACTTGAACATAGTTATCAATTTTCATACCACCTAGAACTAACTTCATGCTGTTAAATTTAGGTGTCGGTGTGCGCGCGCATCGTAAAAATTCACTCTCATCATTTTTCTCCATCGCGCCAAAAGAAGTATAACTTCAAAAAATTACTAATTTGTTATCGTATCTAAATTTAATTGGCTGATTTTTTCGCGCGAGAGCTACTCATTTAGTAAACGAGTCCTCTAAATCACAATATCATAATTATTAAGAGATATTTAAGTTCAAAGCAACAAATCTTTGACATAATATTTACCTATTAAACGGCTTTCAACTGATTTAAAGTAATTAGTTAAGAGTATTTTGCACCAAATGAATAATCATCATCTATACAAGCCTGGTTGATTCTAATTATATCCATTCAAGTCCGTAAAACCGTAATTAATAATTTTATGCAAATCATTTCTGGTTGATAAGGGCCCGGGAGACTTTGGTTGTAGCTATATTACTACATAGATATTATATGTTGGAAGATTAGGCTTAATGGGACCGTAATCTTGAAGCATAGTGTAATGAACATGTAATGAACAACGTTATTTATTTCTGCCATAGTTTTCAGTAATCAACGTAAGGCGTATTGTTTTCGTTTTTTTGTTGTGATGTTATTGTATTTGAATTATACTATTTTAACATTTTAATGATTTGAGGTATACAAAATGCATTCTGATAATTAATTTTCATTGCACATAAACCAATTTTTTTAAAGTCCATTGAATTCCGCTTGAAGAGAATTTATTCTTCAAAATAACTAATTATCAAAATACTTTGATAATTAGTTATTTTGAACATACATGTAGCATAGAGAAAATCCATACTATAATTAATAATATTATAAATGCGAAAGTAACTCTGTCTGTCTGTCTGTTACCCAATCACGCCTTAACTACTGAACCAATTTGAATGAAATATGGTTAGTATAGAGATATTTTGATACCCGAGAAAGGACATACTTTTTACCCCGGGAAAAAGTATAGGTTTTATCCAGGAAATTTCACGGGAACGAGAACCACGCGGGTTTTTCTTTGACTGCGCGGGCGAAGCTGTGTGTGGAAAGCTAGTAGTAAATAAATATTCCAATAAATCATAACAATAAAATGATAAAGTCAATCACAATTCATAGTTTACTATTTATTATTCATTCCAAACCCTTGCATTCGCATAAATAATACTTAATTTAAAAAGAACTTTGAGTGTTCGAAACTAAGTTCCAATTTCGCTTGAACAACTCCCAAATTATTACTTCAATAGCTTAAGAAACTGAAAACGAAAGATCAACACCGCTGATTAACTCATTAAAGGTTTCGAATTTATTATCACTCGAATTGGAATAGATTATAATAAATTTCCTTCATAAATTGTTTCGTTTACTTTATTAAGAGTCCTAATATTGTATTTACAAATTGGTTCATGAAATCTATTAATAAAGTTATTGTTCTGAATTATTGAAACTTCAATGATCAATAACAACGTAATGAAATGGGTGTATGTGTAATGTGTATGTGTGTTTGTATGCGACGTCCCTGTGTCAAGTTTTGTCGAACCTATGTGAATATAGGACTACCTACCTATAAATTGTGCTATTGCACTGAAGATATGAATCCGCATGTCAATAAAATAAAGTCTAAAACACAAGCGAATGCTCTATTACTTTTATTCTCACAAGTTTCATAGACGGGACAAAAATCTGCCATCGTTATTGATACTAAATCAAAACAGTTACATTACCGACTCAAATAAATACTCAGTATTTATATAAATTTATAAAGAATAGAAAAAATTCGATCACGAGGCGGGACTTGACTTGAATCGCGAAGGATGCGGGTTCAAGTCCCGCCTCGTGATCGAATTTTTTCTATTCTTTATAAATTTATATTTATAAAGCATGTGAATGCCATAAAAACCAAAAAATATAAACTCAGTATTTAGTTCATCTATTTCCTATCCCCACTAATCGCCCAATACCACATATTATTATTACATCATACCCGGATATGCATGCATATTTATATGCAGCTTTGCATATTTCGAATAAATAAATACGGATTAACGGATTTGTGGCATATGTGATAAGATAAATTAGCGTTATCTCAATAATGGCCGACAGCTGGTTTCGGGGTCCATCATTAATCAACGTCTTTGCCAAACATACGGGCATTCGATTGTCTTAAATTGATTGTCTTGTTAGGTATGTCAAACGCCTAAACTTGGATGTATATGGAAATGTTTACAAATAAGTCAATCAGTGCTCCAGCGATTGAGTCCTGGTTGACTGTGAAGTTTCAACATCCTCGCATATGAATAATTTCAATCATAGCCTACTTATCTTTATTAATATCATACGCGTTAAAGTTTGTGAAGATGGATGTGTGCTACTCTTTCACATAAAAAAATCAGTCCTGTACATTAAATTGAAATTATGGCTTAATGCGATTAATTATAATGTGGATAGCCTCCTTTTTATTGGAGCTTTATACGAGTAAAACTATCAGCAACCTTAAGGTTGCTGAAAAAGCTATGGTTGTTGCTAAGGTTGTTGTTAAAAAAAATCCTTCGATTTATTTATTTTATAATTAGGCTACTGTTATGCTAACAGTTTTGCACAACTCTCTAATCATACGCCACCCGTTCCCGATAAAAATTTCCATCACCTATTTATTACCTTTCGAATTTATTACTTGTCGAAGAATTAAAAGTTCAACGACATGTGTCAACCGCCACTTGGTCAGCTGCATCTTGGTGGATTTATACCCTCATAGGCGGCCCGTGTCCCAGCAGTGGGAACGTATATGGGCTGATGATGATGTAATATTAAATTTTGTGTAAAGAAACTTGTAAGATTTTGTTTTTGATTAATTTAAAGTCTTAACATTTAATTCAGCAGTCTGTCTCGGGTGTTCGTCTCGTTCGGACTAATCGGCGCGCGATGTCGTTGAACTCAGTTAATAACGGTTCCGAGCTAGTAAATAAGTTAGTTATCAATGAATTACTAACTTTTGTGCAAAATAAGCATGAGGTGATGGACAGTGAAAGTCTAGCGAGAATATGTGCTACAGCCTTTACGAAGGAAGATATCGAAATTGCTAAGGAGATTTTGTTTAAATGTACGGATAAACGCAATATCAAGCGCAAAAACAAGGATGGAAAAAACGATAAGGATCTTTATGATATGATTGAAATATTCAAGATTGTTGAACCAGAGAAGCTACCCATTTTTGTTGCACGGAATTTGAATAAACTGCCACCAATTACGTTCGACCACGTAGACGTAAGTAGGCTGTTAAAGGATATTCTAATAATCCAAAATGATATAATAAATATTAAGAATACGTATGTAACGAACGATCAGCTGTCTAAAGTAAGAGAGGAATGCATCAAAAGTCTATCGGGCAGTGATAGTTTTAATACTCATTTACTAAACAACAGCTTTAAAAATATTAATCGGAAGCGCGGTGCTTATATTGTGTGTAATAATGAATCAGATGATTCATGTTATCTATCTCCTAAGCCGGCGCTAGCGCATTGTTCGCAAACAAAGGAGGTGAACGACCCGAGTGCGGAGCAACCACCTCGCTCGCGCGCGGAAGAACGTTGCAATGAGGCTGTCTCGGTCGCACCTAAGCCTATTACGTCGTCGTCGCCGGCCGGGCGCGTGGAGGCCCGCACCGCGGTTTCTTCACTTGAGCAGCCGTTATCGAGTACGCATGCACTGAGACGGAACGCAAAGGTGAGTGGCCTCACAGCTGTCGGTGAATCTCGCGCTATTCTATTGAATTCAAACCAATGCGATGCGCGAGCTTCGTTCGCTGATATTGTGCGTTCTGAAGGATTAAGTAACGTAAATATGGATTCCAACTGGACTATTGTTCAAAAGAAAAATAAAAATAGAAACAGATTTATTGGTCAAAAAGGAAAAGCTTTAACTAATGCGGAGAGTAAATTCAAGGCCGCCGAAGTAAAAATTCCTTTATTTATAAATAATGTTGATAAGGCTACCTCGCTTTTAGACATATCAAACTATATTAAGGATAAAACGCAAGTGGATGTAAACATTGAAGCAATAAAAATGAAACAGGAAAAGGAATATAATGCTTATAAAGTATTTGTGCCTAGGCACAAACTGGAGCTATTTTTGGATAATACTCTATGGCCCGAAGGTATTTCTTTTCGTCGTTTTGTACACTTCAGACGCAGACTGCATGATACAGATAAGTTATATAATAAGAACCAAAATGGCCAACAATAGTGCACCAAGACTACAATGTAAATTTATTACTTTTAACTGTAAGTCGGCTATACGTTCTGTGGATTATATTAGGCAATTATGCCAACAGGCCGACATACTAGCTCTGCAGGAAACGTGGCTATTTCCGCATGACTTGCAGTTCCTGGGGAGTATAAACCGCGACTACGGGTTTACGGGAACGTCGGCTGTAGATAACTCGGCTGGTATCATAAGAGGAAGGCCTCACGGCGGAGTGGGGTTATTGTGGCGTAAAAGTGCGTTTAAGGCAGTGTCTGTAATTCAGTGCAATAGTGTGCGGCTAGCCGCAATAAGTGTTCAGGTGTATGACAGGTCATTTCTAGTTTTTTCAGTGTATATGCCCGTTGATAACAGTGAGAACTTACCTGACTTTACAGAGTGCTTAAGTGAAATAAGTGCTATTATTGACAGTACAAATATCGCCTCTGTTTTTATTTTAGGAGACTTTAATGCACACCCACACACACTGTTTGGTAGGGAATTATTGAAATTTTGTCAAGATCAAAAATGGTTGTGCGCTGATATTTTAAAATTAGGTATTATGTCTGACACGTTCACATTTGTTAGTGACGCACACGGAACTACACGTTGGCTCGATCATTGCGTTGTGACCGAGGCCGCTTGGCGTTCTGTTTCTGATGTTAATGTTCATTACAATTCCACATGGTCTGATCATCTACCTCTTGAGATTAATTGTAACATTAATGTACTGCAACCTGTATCTAGTGTTAATTTATCCAGCCTAAGCAAGGTGTTGTGGGGTGATCGTAATTGTAGCCAAATAAATCATTACCACAGCCTATGTCAATCGCACTTTAAGAATGTTAATTTGCCAATTGAATTGAGTGACTGTCATGATAATATGTGTAAAGATATACAACACACGATAATTATAGATAAAATGTATTCTAATATTATAAGTATTATGTCAGAAGCCGCGGTGGCCAGTCATATCTGTACGTCTGGTCATCGTCATCATAGGAAGCGAGTGGTTGGCTGGAACAAACATGTGCATCCTCTGCATCAAAAAGCCCGTACTTTCTTTAAGGAATGGTTGATCTGTGGCCGGCCTAATACCGGGCCTATCTACAATAACATGGTTGAATCACGTAAAGAGTTTAAGAAAAAACTGAAATGGTGCCAAAATAACGAGCAAATGATGAAAATGGATGTTCTGGCCTCACTACACGCTAAAAGGGATTTCAAAAATTTCTGGAAGCAAACTAACAAGTTGAACCATAGAGCAGGAATTCCTCTCAGTGTCGGTGACGCTACTGACGCCATGAGCATAGCTAACTTGTTTAGGGATCATTTTAGAGTTGAACCATTAAGCCAGCGGCGGCAGGTGTCCAGCACTGAGAACCATCCGTCTGTTTGTAATCCGGTCCAAATCACGGCGATAGAAGTGGCGTCGGTAATTAAAAACATGGTAAGAGGTAAATCCCCTGGATATGACGGTCTCAGTGTTGAGCATCTGGTCAATGCTGGCTCTCATTTACCGCGAATTTTAGCTATGTTTTTCACACTATGCATTAGACACTCATATTTGCCGAAAGATTGTATTAAAACTGTGGTCGTGCCGATACTTAAAAATAAAACAGGCGACTCTTCGGATAAGTCGAACTATAGACCCATCTCGTTGGCCACGATATTGGCGAAAGTGTTGGACGGTTTGCTGGACAGATATTTATGCAAGCACCTAAAGTTGGACGAGGCACAGTTTGGCTTTAGAGCCGGTTCGTCTACCGAAACTGCTGTTTTTTGTCTAAAGCAAACGGTCCAATACTACACAAAGAGGAAAACCCCCGTATATGCCTGTTTTCTGGACCTATCAAAGGCCTTCGAGATGGTGTCGTATGATCTCCTTTGGCAGAAGTTAAGGAATAAAACGGAGCTTCCAGAGGAGTTAATTGGTCTTTTTGAGTATTGGTATGGCCACCAGATTAATGCGGTGAGGTGGAATAACGTGTTCTCTGAACCGTATGGGTTGGAGTGCGGAGTGAGACAGGGGGGGTTGACGTCTCCTCGGCTCTTTAACCTTTATGTGGATGAGCTGATTGGGGGGCTCAATAGAACTGGTGTCGGCTGCTCGATTGACGGTAAATTTGTCAACAATTTAAGTTACGCGGACGACATGGTTTTGTTGGCTCCCTCAATCAGTGCGTTACGGAAACTTTTAGAAAAGTGTGAAGAATTTGCCGTGGCCCACGGGCTCAGATATAATGTTAAGAAGAGTAACCTTTTAGTGTTTCAATCTCGTGGTTTTAGAGTTGACACAGTACCGCCGGTGTTTCTCGACCATACACCATTACAGAGGGTCTCTCAATACAAGTATCTGGGCCACTGGGTCACGGATGAACTCGTGGATGACGCCGACATTGAGAGGGAGAGGAGGGCGTTGGCCGTCAGGGGTAACATGCTGGCCCGTAGGTTTGCACGCTGCTCTCGCGAAGTAAAGGTGAGTCTTTTTAAAGCATTTTGCCAATCCTTTTACACGTGCAGCCTATGGGTTAGTTACACCCAGAGGGCGATCAATACCCTCCGGGTTCAGTATAATAATATGTTTAGGATGTTGCTGGGGTTGCCGAGATACTGCAGTGCGTCAGGAATGTTTGCGGAGGCGCGCACTGACGGATTCCACGCAATCATGCGAAAAAGAGCGGCATCCATGATGCGCCGTGTCCGGCAATCGTCCAGCAGCATCCTAGCTGTCTTCGTGGACAGATGGGACAGCAATGTCTTGAGACATTGGGTCAAAATCCATGTCTCAAGCAGGTTGTAAAAGGAAATAAGATTGTTTTTAATATTAAATAGAATTATAATACTAACATAGTTTTTAAGGCAATTTTACTAACAAATATATGGATATTAAATTAATCTGAAATAAATGAAATAAATAAATAAAAAAAAATAAAATAAATAGCTTGCTTATACTTCAGCTACAAAAATTAGATATTATAACAATATGTTGAGACGTGAAAACTGAATAGATACGAGATCAGCTAGTGCCTTTAAAAACTGATTTCCTTAATTTTGGTTCAAGGTCAAGTTTGTAAACAATAAAAATAACTAGTAAAGTAAATAAAATTGTTTGTAAATAATATCATGCATTCATTTTGTTTTTTTTTTTTTTAATTATCAAATAGCTATTGTAAGAAGTAACCAAATTAACAACGTTAATTACCAGACAAATAATTAATAAACTTTACAGTATTTTTTCCTTTTGGTTCACCGTAGGGCAGAAGCCAGGTTCAATTCTGATACTAAACTACAATTTATAAAAGACTTGCGAAATCCAATTTGTTGTATTCTTATTTCTTATTGAAAATAACTCTAGGCAGTTAGTATTTAAATATCTTTATAATTAATGATGTAGAGTTCGTTAAACTTGGAGTAAAATGAGGGTACCTATTGTATCGTGTACCTACAGATATAATATCACCAAAATAAAACACATATAAAACTTAAAAATATATTTCAATAAATTTTAATAAGTCTATTGTATCACAAACTTTTATAATTACCTATAAATTTTATACACTATCTGGTAATTTACCTAATGGTACATTACCATTAGGTTTTTGTTTTAAATTCCGAATTTTACCAGGATAGTTTAATACTTAACCATTTTGCCAATCCACAATAAACTGCTATCTCCTTTACATCACTTAAAAAACATTTTATAAACCTAACTCTGTAACTCAAGTGACATATTTTGGATTTAATTCCAATAATCCGATCTTACAGGCAAACACACAAATTTTAGATTTATTCATAAACACGTTTAAATTATTGAGCGAATATTTCATCCACAGGTGAATTTGAGAGATATTTGACGATATTTGAAAATATCTGCGACGCTTGCTGTTTCATCATTGGTCTACCGAACTCTGAAGATACGTCTTTCCAGTTATTATTCAGGAATGTGAGCACTGTATCACCTGGATAAAAAGGTTAATTTTAATAAAATAAAAAATAAAACAAAATATTTTCTTATAGTTTTTTTCTTCAGTGGCGAAATACTCGCATTCAAATCCCGCCTCGTGATCGGTTTTTTTTGTATTCTTTAAAAAAATTATATTTATAAAGCATTTGGAAGCTATAAAAATTAAATGTAAACTGTAAAATATGTTTAAATTAAAAGGAATGTTTAAAAATATCACTTTCCGTACTAGAATAAGATACATCGATGGTATATAATATTATATTGGTATACATAGTATATATTTTTTCAGAACCTGTTGTTTGGTTGTAAATTGTAACCAGAATTGCAAACCACGAATATGGTCAGATAACTTGTCGAAGTATTGGTTACTGATTTTGAATGACCATGACATTATAACCATCGCACACACGACATTATGTCAAGTAATAATAATTAATTACCAAATAATTAAAATCGGGCACATATTACTATGAACTTATTAAATATAGGCACAGAAAGATAACTTGCCATGTAGTTTTTTTATTTCTAATTCTTATAAGAATAATAAAGAATAAAATTAAAAATGTGTTAAAATTGTGCAATTCGAAACAACAGGTGCGAAACTTCGTTAACATTATAGAAATTAAACACATTAATAAACCTAATATTTGGCTATACATTTTATCGAAATATCAACCAAATCTCTAACAAAATATACAACAATCATAAAATTCCTTACCTAATTCTTTATTCCCATTAAATAAATTGGTCAAATTGAAATGCGCATAATCTTTCACATCGAAGTCGAATTCATATTTATTGGGAATGATGTAGACTTTTCCGTTAGCCCTTTTTTCCATATCAAATGTAACAGTTTGATTTATTGCAACATTTCCTGAAACACAGAAATAGTAATAAATGAAAATAGATACAGTTTTTTTTAACACTATTAACAAATTTTCGCCAAACTGTTGGCGATGCGCTCCTATAATATTACAAACACCAAAGTCACGTTCTCTGTATGCTTATCTTTAAAACTAAGCAACGGATTTCGATACATTTTTTTTAAGCTATTGCATAGCTTCTATCGCGGGCCTTGAGCGCGGGGACCGAATCCAGAAATTCCGTAACGAAAAACCACACGCTCTCCACTCCGACGGGTGGAGGTGTGGCTTGAAGGCATAGCATGCTATTGCATGCTATGTTCACTGCAGTGCTCCTGTTGATATTAGCGTGATGATATAATATAACCTATAGCTTTCCTCGGAGATTAGCGCGTTTAAACAAACAAACTCTGCTGCTTTATAATATTAGTATAGATGATAAATTATTTCATACTTACGGAACTTCATAAACATTTCTCCACCTCCCTTTAAAGGTAAAACTTTTATATTCCCTACTCCAAAATATTTACCCCTCATCGAACATTTCTGTACATGATAATCCGTTCTGAGAACCTTTTTGTCCATATCCATACTGAAAAGCCATAAAATAAGTTATATAAAGAATTCACGAAAGTGTATACAATAAGTAGATAACAAAATAATTATACTCAACACTTTTTTTGGTTAAAAAAATATTCCAAATGCCCAAAATATTTTAATTTATGATTTTTTACATTATTTAAAGTGACAAAGTTATCAGAAGGAGTAATGAATAATTCTGACTGATTCCGAGGAAAATTCATGAACAATTCAGTGACAAAATATGTTTTTCCACTATTCTTTTAATTTACATAAAAAAAAAACAACAATCAAAATACCTAACATAATCGAAAATAGTGGTCTTCAGTCCCTTTAATCTCCCATCCTTTATAGTTAAGTCTAATCCACCTAATTTATATGTTTTATCATGTATAACCAGTTCATCCATTCTTTCTATACCCAACTCCGGTATGCCATCTGCAAACTTTGGCAGGGCATTTTGAAACGAGTTTCTTAAACAAATCGAATCCGAATAGTGGCATTTCTCTATTGACGGAAACACTGAAAATAAATTTTGAAAAATTCATTTAAAAAAAATAAAAAATATTTATTAAACGTATGTTTCAACATACGTTTAATAAATATTTTTTATTTTTTTATTATTTTTTATTTTTTAAAATATTTATTAAACGTATGTTTCAACATACGTTTAATAAATATTTTTTCTGGTCTAACGCCGTTAGTACACCGAAGCATTCGCGTGCGGCAGCGAAACGGCGTAAAAGTCTTAAAAATTTATTTAGAAAAATATTCAGGATAATTTTTAAAAGTTCATAGATTTAATAAGATGTGAGAAGCGATCATAATTTTTTACTTTTTTTTATCAAATTGATTACAGTCACACAAGATAAAATCTGCCTTTTATATATTAAGTATTAAAAAAAGATTTATAAGTTTATTATATACTTTACTCGTAAATAAAAAAGAGAGACAGGTAATTTATAAATCATGTTTAAACTAAAAAAATATTGAACAAGCTAGCTATGAGCAACTTAAGTTATTTTTAAACTCAGTACTACTGATATATGTACTTGACAATTAAAAAAGGGGTTTTATTGCATTCAAATATCTACTCAATTTTAAAACTCTTCATTTAAATTCCAAAAATATTAAAACAAGTTCTGTAAATAATACTTACCGTATGGATAAACAAATTCACAACAACTTAATAATAAAGAAAAACAAATAAAAAAATTCATTTTACTATATTTATATTACACTAAAAATAAAATTTAAAAGTAGCCAGCTATGGTAGTGAATACCAACTACGGAAAATACAGATGAAGTACACATTATATAGGTTTAAAAATAAAAAAGAATGTAGACCAGTTTATTCAAAGAATCGATTAATAAGAATTCAAAAATAAAAAGGACAAAAAAAGTCGTGAACTTTGAACAACTTGTGACATCGAATTGTGAAATCTGAAGAATTTCAAAATGGTGATGAAACTTTAAAACAATCAATATCTTTTTACAGAAATAATCCTATTAAACTGGTCTGGATAATTTTAAATTCATTCAAATAGCCAGATAAATAATTTAATAAAATAACTTAAAACTTTTGAAAATAAAAATACAAATGTCATGTAGTAAGCTGTAGTAAATTGTACTAAATTAATATTAATTTTTTATTACTAAAGTCGCATTAAATTTTGCGTTGGCGTTTTGATTTGGATTTAGTTACAACGATCGAATTTTTTCGGGAGAACACTTATGTTGCAAAAGCTCCTGAGAAGTTATATTTAAATTGTAAATTATCCTATGTTTTAATAGTATTATGTGCTTGTGTTTGTCACTGAACTCCTGCTAAAAGGCTGAACCGATTTTATTGAAAATTTTGCCTTCATTTGGATTCGATCAATGTTTCTTTCGCAATTATAGCACGGAGACTGTTAAACATAGACCTACTTAGGATATAATATGCCATTGTTCATAGAAATAAATATCCTAGGATATCCAAGAAAGCTCACAAGATGCTTGTTTTCTTTGTTACAATTATAAAATTGTACGTTTGTAATAGTGAATCTTTATCGGAGTTGTGTATCAGTTTTTGAGTTTATTGTGAACAAGCGGAAACAAAAGTGATGAAGAATAAATGCATATAATAGGTTGTTGGAAACGTCATGCTTAATTTACTTTTATTACATTTTTTTACTTTTAAATTAAGCTCAAATTGTATCAAATAGATCGTTGGCGCAGTTAATTGCAGATTATAGCATCAAAGGGTTCTTTCAGTTCAGTTCTTTCTCGACCGCAAAATAAATATTAATTGTTGATTTTCAGATATTCATATACGTTTGATGTTTATTTTATAAATGGAGATGTATTTATGTTTAGCTTTCCGCCCGCGGCTTCGCTCGCGTTTTCAAAGGAAACCCGCATAGTTCCCGTTCCCGTGGGATTTCCGGTATCCTACGTCCTTTCTCGGGTATCAAAATATCTCTATACTAAATTTCATAAAAATTGGTTCAGTAGGCGTGATTGAGTAACAGACAGACAGACAGGGTTACTTTCGCATTTATAATATTAAGTTTGGATTAACAAGCTTAGCTTAGTGCTGAGTTGTATTTTTGTGTGACCGGAAACGTATAATATAATATATTCAAGTACTTACTGCATGGCGAAAATTAAAAAAAAGCTACAAAATTTTAATGTGATATTTTTGGTTTTATTGCATTCAAATGCTTTATAAATATTTATGTATAAATTTATAAATAAAATAATGGAGAAAATTCGATCACGAGGCGGGACTCGAACCCGCATCCTTTCACGCCAATCCGGCGGATAGCCACAAATTTGATAAATGTTCAGAAATATTTATATTAGAAAAGAACAACTTAAAGTGATTTTTCTTTATAAATATTGTAAAGAGGAAAGACTTGATTGTTTGTTTGAATTCAATAAGTCGGAGGTTCGAGACCAGGCGAGCGTGCGAATAAATTGATTTTTCAATTTTTTATTTATTATTTTTTTTTATTTATTTTTTTTTTTATTTACTTATCCACCTCTGCTCTAAACGGTGAAGGCAAAGATCGTCAGGAAGAAACAAAAAGTTCGACGACATGACATCCAACCCGCACTTGGCCTGCGTGGTGGTTTACGACCTGATCCCGGGAGGCTCGTGTTCAAGCAGCGGGAAGTCATATGGGCTGATGATGATAGTGATGATGATGATGATGATGATGATTGAATTGTCTAGGCTCCGAAACTACCTACTAGACCGATTTAAAAATGTTTTTATCAAGAGAGTGGCTAGTTTTAATTTTTTAAACACAATAGTTGATATTAGAAAAAAGTTATTGGTTTTTTTGTAAGTAGATAAAGTACTTTATAAAAGAATAAAGACTTTATTGTTATAAAGACATCTTTTGTGTTTTTAGCAAAGAGAAACACATTTTTCACTAAACGAGCAAGAATTATGTAATTTTTTTTTACAGTAAAAGACACTAAACATTTAGTAATTTCTATAAACTAATAATAAAGTGTCTGCATCTAAAAAAATTAGATTGTTAAATAACTTTTACTAAAATCATCATGTTAAATACATTTTTAAACATCGAATAGCAAAAGGGTTTTCGTAAATACCTATGTTATCCAAATATTCAGGATACATGAAATTAAAAAAAGATAAGCTACATAGCTTGAACTATGGATTAATCAAAATGCCGAGGAGGTTTATTTTTATATCTTGGAATCCGATTAACAAAAATAATTCTCAATCGAAAGCCTTGTCCTTCACTTTGTTACAAATAAGAAGAATAGTGCATGTAACGATTTCCGCGATTATTCTTTAGTAAAGTTCAAGTAAAAAATATAACAAAAAACAATAAAGCATTAACGCTTCTGTCATCATAAAAATAAATATTTTTTTATCAGAGGATCGACTGTGGCCTATACCATAATTTATTTTTAACTTTATTAAAAATAAAACGATATAATAGTATGTGAAATATTTGTTTATTAATCCCAATAATATTCATACAAGATAAGAATGTTGCATACAACAAACATTAACCAGTAAATATTAAGATTTACATAATATAAATCACAACTCAATTAATTTTGACAAATTTCGTAATGTATTTAATGTAGATTGTAGTTGATAGTAGTTTCCTTTATTGTACTGATCTTTCATTCTATATTACAAATTAATTAAAACTTATTATTAATGTTAATAACGCTTATATGAACAAAATTTAAATGTGAAAAAAATACAATGAAAAGTAAATTATACTACACAAACTGGTCACAAAAATGCAAAAGCTAATTTACAAATGTATCGGTAGGTATGGTAAAGTACTTATGATTATAATGGATGTCGTAAAACTAGTCAAAAAAATGGAAAATATTCTCCAGGGGTTGCGTCAAGAGGTAAGATCTTATCACTTTTAAAAGCTTGTCTTGTGCGATGTCGAAAATTGGTCTGCTGTACGTTTCCGATACCTTCTTCCAATTGGAGTTAATAAATTGATGCATAGAGTCACCTGGAAATTGAAGAAAATTGTTAATTTCACCTCTAACATACATTTGAAGCTATGATTATAATAAACTAAACTTGATGAAGTGATCATGTTACTCAATAAAAATGTTGTATACTCAATTAAAAGTCTAAAAAACTATCCAAATGTAATTAATTCAGCACTCATATTTTATTCTTACGACTTACACTCTTACTTGCATATGTACTTTTATTACACACAGAACTACAGTGGGATGTTCTAAACATTAGATACTCACTCAATTCCTTATCACCATAGAACAAGTTAGAGAGGTCAAATCGCACATTATTCCTAAAGTGTAGTCTGTATTCGATTCCCTTCAAGTCGATCACGGCTCTGCCATGAGAGTCTTTAACGATGTCAAATGGCAACAGAGCTTCTATCTGCACATTTCCTGAAATATACAAGAATACAATTAGTCATTAGTCACGCTAGAATAAAATTAGTCAGATTGAAGGAAGCAGCATAAGGCATTTACAGGACTTCTATGTCAATTTTTAAGACATTTGTGTACTGGAGAGTCCTGCAAAGCTTTTGAAGTAAAATTTTGTTTCAAAGCACTTCAACTCATAAACTTAACTGAACGTTTCAATTCAGACAAAACGAAAATATCGATCCTAAATAGATAAATAAATATAAATCATCACAACTTGTATAATATTCTATGTTCCATAAAGCCCGAAATGCATATTATCTTAATAATTAGTAATTACCTATAGAAACTCAAGTTTTAATTGATATACGTAGGAAAGAGAGATAGAAATATTATGGGTATACAAATGTAACTAAATGCTTCACATTTTTTTTATATTTTATTATTATATTACTCACTCATTAATATCTTTATATGTCCATTGCCAGCAATTGGTGAGCTGAGAAGTCTTCCTTCGGCATTGTATTCAGAATCTAGAGTTATATCAGTGTGATACACCAAATATAACTGTCTCGTAAACGGATCGACTCTACAAACAAGGATTGATATCGATTTAATAATATAAAAATGAAAATAAACTAAAATAGGTTAAAATTCAATTTTGGGTGTAATTTTCTTTGCTTACTCAAACAAACTTACAAAATACGCGTTCCATAATAAAACATAATATTATCACGACGATAATTTAGAAAGTAGGTACAAAAGTTAGTAGGATGTATAACATGAGGATGGACACATGCTCAATTTGCTGTCAAATCATTGCTTGATATTCAGACAAAAAATTTGTATGTAACTAAAAGAAAACCGAAAAAGTGTCTTGTGTTTTATAAATTTGAATATATTCTTACCTAGCACTATCTATGACAGCTTTACCATAACCGCGGATTACTGCATTAGTGAGGTCCATCTTCAGTCCAGCCAGGTCAATGCAGCCAGATTCAATGTGCATAGGGTCCAACACCTCTGTGCCCAACTCCCTGATACCAGAGACCAGGGCGTGCACGTTCATCTGTACCTGCCGAGCCAGACATCTCGAATCCCAGAACATACAGTTAGAATTTATCTGCGGTATAGCTGTAATGAAATAAAAACATTCATAAAATGCTTGAATATATAAATTTATAAATTTATAAAGAATATAAAAAATTCGATCACGAGGCGGGACTCGAACCCGCATCCTTTCGTGCCATTCCGGGGCGGATGCTTGAATATATGTATAATAGACTTTGATCTTAGACAAAAGGCCGAGAAGCGATATTGAATATATCTTCAGCAAATTGGTACAATTGTCTATCATTTTGTTTCTATCTAGTCACTTGCTACACATTTAAAAAATAACTATTCTTAAAGAACACTAAAGCACTTACACGACGAATAAATAAGCGATATTTGCATCGCAAACAATAACGAATACACAAAAGATGTCATGTTGTTCCACACACTGGTCTCCTGCAACACCCTGAAGCTCAACTGCCTACCTCACTCAAAATCTTCCTTTATATATGAAAAAACTTGTACACGACAATGTATACCAGAGTCAAGGTTTTGCAAAAAATGCTTTTTCAAAATACCTATAAATAAAACATGCGGTGCATTGTCTGAATATAAATTTAATGAGAACCCCATAATATTAAATATTATAGTATTTAAACAATATTAGAAGAATGTCATTTTGGTTTATTTGGTTTATTTTTCAAAGTTTTTACTTTTGCTTCACAATTTTATTTCGGTTTTAGAATCTATTTTAAACCTGAACAACATGTGCAGATATAAAAGGATCGGTTCATCTTACGAATTATTTCACAATGATTGTTAAGTTTCATATAGTAAACAAAGCTGCTAAAACTTAATAATATATTCAAAAAGATGAACACTTTAAACTATGTTTTTTGTTTAAGCTCTAACTTCAATTTGAAAATAATTTTAATCTAGAAAATAATATAGTGTTACTTATAAAAGCGTATACGTAAAGTATGTATTTACATTGAGTCGGTATTTAAAAAAAATCATAACGGTTAGAACAGTTACGTAACAGAACAAAAATATTTCAAAACTAGCTTTCCGCCTGCGGCTTCGCCCGCGTTTCAAAGAAAAACCCGCATAGTTCCCGTTCCCGTGGGATTCCCTGGATAAAACCTAGCCTAGGTATATTACTCGTGGATAATGTAGCTTCCGAATGGTGAAAGAATTTTTTAAATCGGTCCAGTAGTTTATGAGCCTATTCATTACAATCAAACAAACAAAGTTTTCCTCGTTATAATATTAGTGTAAATAATGTGTGTATTTGTAATTTTCAACGCTTATCCGTACCCACTGTACAGATTTCAATGAATGCTTTTTTATACAGCTATTAACTGTGTGGATCATACAATTTATTTTGAAAATTGGAATACCTTATGTGGTACCCCAATAGCTAAACAATAATGGTATTACCACAAGATAATAATAATTTAAGCACAGTCTTACTTTAAACCAGGGATCGTGAGTTGTCTATGTGAAATACGACAAAACCAGATTAAAGAGAACCCATGCTTAATGTTAAAACCTTTCTAAAGTTTTTTGTGGTAAGATAGTAAGAAATTAACATTAAATATTTCACCTTAGCACAAATAGCTCCTTCTGACGAGCAGTTAACTCATAATTCACAACGCTAAGTTAAATACCTACGGGTTGACACGTCATGTCGTCGAACTTTTGATTCTTGGGCATGCTGGTTTCTTCACGATGCTTTTTTCACCATTTTGAGCAGTAGTCATGTTATTCACATGTGCAAAAAATTATAGTAACTAATGATAGATTAAATTTTCTTAAATTTGTGTATAAAGTGTTAAAATGTACCTATCAGTCTCATAAGCATTTTCTGTTTTACATTCAATGCAAGACGAAATGCATAAACACAAGTTCTCTTAGTGTGGGAGCTATAGGTAATACTTATAAGTAATTTTTATTTTTTTTTATTATCAGAAACAATAAGGTTTACAAACATAAGTGTACAGTTGTGACTTAAAATACCACTGACTACTGAGGTTTATAATAATGTTCGTATACAGTAATTTACATAATGACAATTTCGGTTTAACTGTTTAACAATTTTTATAAGTGAAGACTAAATAATGTTTACATAATATGCAGACAATTTTTTACAACAATAACAATCATAACTACAATTGGGCTAACTATATTGCTTGAGTTTAGGTTTGATATTTATTTTAGTAATACTATTTCTTAGGTTAATACCCAACCCATTCAATATATCCGGTAGTATCTAAGTTACAGCAAAATCTTAAATTATTAAATTTGTATTGTTATTGTGTTTTTTGCTGAAATAAATAATTTTTCATAAGGCCTACGCCTTATGAAAAATTATTTATTAAAACATAGAATGTTGGACGTAGAACGTAGAGCCAAAACAAAAATCAACAACACAAAACAAAAGAACAAATTTATAACGGCCGATGGGTCCGCCCCTTACATAATATTATAAAAGGGAGAAAAAATCTACAAGTGTTTAGAGAAAATATATATTATATGCTTAATTAATAATAATTATATGCTTCAGCTTTATAATATTAGTATCGATATACTAATATTATAAAGCTGATGAGTTTGTTTGTTTGTTTGAACACGCTAATCTCAGGAACTACTGGTCCGAATTGAAAAATTCTTTTGGTGTTAGATAGCCCATTTATCGAGTAAGGCTATAGGCTATATATCATCACTCTAAGACCACCAGGAGCGGAGCAATGCGGGTGAAACCGCGGAGCACAGCTAGTTTATTATATCGCGATATTATAATGTGTAAATAATTGGATCACAGTATCAAGACAGTAGCAATATGTCACATAAGATAAATATTTCATATCTATATTTATTTGAGTCATGCACACATGAATTACTACTAGGTACTAACTAGTATTAGATTTAAAAAAAAAATGTTTTAGGAGAAATTAAATGATTTTCTTAAATTTACCACAAAAAACTTTAGACAGGGTGGATCGAAAATTTACATAAAATTTAAAAAAAATTTCTGAGAGAAATTATACCTAAAACATAGTAATCAATCAATACGGCATTTTTGTATTTTTCGAAATAGTGGTACCTATTATGCTTTTTTTTCATTGAGAAGTAAGTTTTTGAAAATAAGTTTCTTTTTTACTTGTACTACATGAACCTTAACAATTATTGTGAAATAACTTGTAAGATGTTACGTTCCTCTAAATGTTCAGTTTTTAAATAGTTTCTTAAAACCAGAATAGCATTGTTCAAGCTTTAAAAAACAAAACGAAATAACATTACCTACTTCTAATATTGTCTACTCAAATGCTACTTAAGTTTACTTTTTTATTTACATTTTGGGCGGTTTGACATATGTTTTATTTATAGGCATGTTGATTAATAGCCTTGACTCTTTGCATACCATAATGACAGTTTTTTCTTATATAAGGGAATATCGTGAGTGATGTAGGCAGTTGAGCTTCAGGGTGTTGCAGCAGACCAGTGTGTGAGACAACATGACAGCATTTGTGTATTCGGTGTTGTTTGCGATGCAAATATCGCTTATTTATTCGTCGTGTAAGTGTTTTAGTGTTATTTAAAAATAGTCTTTTATTAAGTGTTGCGAAATACCAACAGATAGAAATAAAATGATAAATAAACCGTGTGTTTATTTGGTGACAAAATATACAAACATTAAATAATTTGTTTTATTACAGCTATACCACAGATATACTCTAGGTGTAAATTTTGGGAACCGGAATGCCTGGCTCGGCAGATACAGATCAACGTGCCGTCCCTGATCTCTGGTATCAGGGAGTTGGGTACAGAGGTTCTGGACCCTATGCACATTGACTCTGGCCGCATTGACCTGGCTGGACTGAAGATGGACCTCACTAATGCGGTTATCCGCGGATATGGTAAAGCTGTCGTTGATAGAGCTAGGTAAGAATGTGTATTAAAGAATTAGTTTTAAATACAGTTACGAAGTTAAATTATATTACGTTGATTGTTACCCTTTAATTTTTATAACATACAGATTTGATTAGTTTAATAAATAAATAAATAAAATAAATAAAAATCATTTATTGAGTAACAATACGATGACATAAATTATACAAACTCGACGATCGCCTCAACTAGGTAGGTATAAACCTGTGCTAGAGACGACCGACGTCTTCCACATTAGACTTAGCCATATAGTATACTAGCTTACCGCCCGCGGCTTCGCCCGCTTTCTCTAAAACGATTTGAGATTTAAACTATCCTATCTCTCAAGTTGAATCGAACTGCACATGGTGTGCGAATTTTATTATAATCGGTTAAATGGTTTAGGAGTCCATTGAGGACAAACATTGTGACACGAGATTTATATATATTAAGATTATGTACTATGCAAATTTAAATTAAATTATTACATAATTAATTATTGAGAAAATGTACATAAACAAAAAATTAGATTATTTTAATAATTTTAAGATTATAAAAATTAGTTGAAGATCAAGCATTTATTTGATAACATGTTTAAGCATATTATGTACTCAATAATAATTTTTGTATACGTACTCTTATTTACCAACAACGAACCATATTTATTGAAGACTTGTTTTTGATTGTGCAACAAGGAAAAGTAAAGAAATTATATTTTAGGCTAAATATTAAATTGATATCAATCCTTGTTTGTAGCGTGGATCCGTTTGCGAGACAGTTATATTTGGTGTATCACACTGATATTACTATAGATTCTGAATACAATGCCGGAGGAAGACTTCTCGGCTCACCAATTGCTGGCGATGGGAATATAAGGATAATAATGAGTGAGTATGAGTAATTAATAATAATTAATAACAATAAATTGTCAATTAATGGCTGTAAATAACGTATAGTAAATATTTCTTCTTCGTTAGACTTTTGTCAATATAGTCTTCGTTTAACTTGTAAAAGAGATATAGATAATACTGTTTACTAATATGGGATAGGTACGATTAAAGTATTTTACAAATGTACCTACCATATGTATCATGACGTGTTAATTCAGAATTAAATTAAATATTCAATAAAGACTTATTAGCGTACAAGTCTACATGTACTCAACTGTCTATTAAAAATGTATTATAGAAGTCCTGTAAATGCCTTATGCTGCTTCCTTCAATCTGACTTAATCTTATTCTAGCGTGACTAATGACTAATTGTATTCTTGTATATTTTAGGAAATGTGCAGATAGAAGCTCTGTTGCCATTCGACATCGTTAAAGACACTCACGGCAGAGCTGTGATCGAACTAAAGAGTATCCAATCCAGACTACACTTTAGGAACAATGTGCGATTTGACCTCTCTAACTTGTTCTACGGTGATAAGGAATTGAGTGAGTATCTAATCTTTTATTAATTCCGTATGTAATTTATTTCTGAGTTTTACAAGACTGCTCTATAAATAATAGATGCTGCAATATGTTGAAAGCAAAATTGACAAAAATGCAATGTCGATAAATGTTTATTTTTTGGGTCTGTCAGTTTTTGCGAACTTTGTAACTTATTTTTGTATATTATACAGTATACTGGAATATGTTTGATATCACCAATACACAGTTGAATTATTTTATTGAGTATACACTCAAATATATGTATTTATTTTTAATTATCTAATCATTTTCAGGTGACTCAATGCATCAGTTCATAAACTCCAACTGGAAGACAGTATCAGAAACTTACAGCAAGCCAATTTTCGACATCGCACAAGACAAGCTTCTAAAAGTGCTAAGATCTTACCTCTTGACGCAACCCCTGGAGAATATTTTCAACTTTTTTAATTAGTTCGACGACAGTCAAAAATCGCATTCCTACCGATCAATGTAATTTAAAAGTTCCTCAATAAGTATCTATGTTTATTAAATAAACTTATCTTAGATCAATAGTTTGTTTGAATTAACACCCATGACGTCAGATAATGGCACAGAATCGATCATATTCTTACGGTGCATTTACATCAAACGAATATAGAGTAAAAGTAAGCAATTGCCGAATTTAGTAGGAACCTTTTTTAATATTTATTTTAAACTAATTATATTTTATTAATATTTCATTAAAAAAATAGAATACTACAGTTCACCTACTTTTTTAGTGTGCCCAATACAGAATGGGCATTATTTATAATGACCGGGAAAAGTGATTGTTGTTTAATAACATTTCCCATGAGTACAGACTGGCCATTATGAATAGTGCCCGCATTTTTCAAATTGCCCGTAACATTTACATATAAAAATCTTAGAAAAGTCTAAACTGTAGATTGAATATTTTTTTTAAAGTATACTTGGGGCGTGGTCTACAATCGGGTCTGGTCGTGGTATAAATCTACAATTACTTACAGGTCGGGTCAACATACATCCTATATTTAAACATAACACTAAAACTTATAGGAGAGGAGTAATGCGTTATGCGGGTAAAACCACGGAGCACAGCTAGTACTGAAAAAATCCTGCATTCATACTTTCGTACATACAAATACTTAAATTAGGAATTGGAATGAATATGCATGGAAAAATGTTATTGTAATATTTACATGTATAATGAAAGTATTTTTCATAATTTCAGAATTCAAGACCTACGCATGTCTTTTTCATAAATATTATAAACTTAAAATTTTCTGCGGATGAAAGATGTATGAAGGATGTATATAAGTGTGACGTTTACGTACGTTTGATGAAATCTGCATACAATTTGTCACGGTGATAAATCAAAGCCGAGGTGCATACTAATATCAGTATTATCTATAACTATGTTATAGGTCTACCAGAATCTGATGGCATATTTATATTTAATAAATAAAAGATTTTCATGTGGCAACTTATTTGACAACTATCAAATTGGTTGTCAAATTATTTGTCTTTTTTGCAGTTGATGAATAATTTTTAGGATTTTGTCTAAAAAATCTTCGAAAATGTCGAAAAAGCCGCTGCGATCACAAGCAAGAGGTGTTGTTTATAATGTGTATAGAAAAACATTCGATGAAGAAGGGTCAAACACATCACAATTTTCAATTTTGAAGATTTTATTGGTAAATTGGACTTACCCATTTTGATACTTTAAATTAAAAAATATTATATGTAGGTAACTATAATATTGTTTGTTGATTAGAATATAATTTTATGAAAACTTATTACAGGAGTTTCCAATACGGCTATTCGTCAAGTCCAAGCTGTCCAAGTCAATTTTATAATGTGTGTATCTGTTAATACTTACGAAAATAAACCTAGTTTTATTTTATTTTTATTTTATTTTATAAAAAATTAAAAGCAGTTTTGATCTAAGTACATTATCATTACCTATATCGATATTTTCACATGGCATACTGGTAATGAATATACAAATATAGGTATGTGTAAATGATAATATGTATTACCTGTATAAAAGTAATATGTATAATAGTATATTATACAATTATACATGTAAGTATGTATCTACATAATATTAAGTGGATATCTCGTTATTAAGTACAGTATTTTCCACTTATTTAATGTGACTAATGATATTGAGGACAAAATAAAAAATAAACAGTATCAAAATTGTTCAGTCCATTTTCCCTAGGGTTGCACACTCAAAATTTTGATTTCCCTAATTGCCATCAGATTCTGGTTTACCTATATCTGTGTCATAAGCTTCTTCTCCAGCACGCTGGCCAAGCTTTAGTTATCACCAAGACTTTTATTTTGTTTCAAATCAGGGAATATTTTTTCGTATAGAAATACACAGAAAAAGTTTTCAAACATGTTTTATTTTTTAATTAAAAAACACATTTAAGAATTTATAAACATTTATGTATGTACGGTATGTAAATAATTTTTCATTTTATAAACGTCGTAATTTCGTGAAACTAATAAAAGAAATTAAAAATGTTGTCAAGGGGTTGCGTCAAGAGGTAAGATCTTAGCACTTTGAAAAGCTTGTCTTGTGCGATGTCGAAAATTGGTCTGCTGTAAGTATCCGATACTGCCTTCCAGTTGGAATTTATAAATTCATGCATTTTGTCACCTGGAAATAATAATAATTTTAGTGATTATTTCATCAAATATTTAAACTATGTGATAGTGATAAAAAAACGGGAGTTTCTAATACAAAGTGTATGACTTATACCTGTTTTTTTAAGTATTTAACTAGTAAATTATTGAAGGCAACATTATTTCTATAAAAATTTCTTACATTGCGAGTTGAATACATAAAAAAATCGAATATACAAAACCTGTTAAATCGCAATTAAATTCAATCAGCATGAATGCATTTTTATCAGATTTTCTTTCAAAAATAACAATATACTATCTCTATAATACACTTTTAGGCCGGTTGCAAGAGCTTCATCGACCATCAGAGCGTACGTTAGTCGCACTTGTCATATTATGTATGGAAATTCATAAAACCGTTCATAGCTAGACCGACCATACGCACGCGTATTGTCATACGTATTAATTAGTCATACTTATTATTGAGTCATACACATTGTTGATGCGTATCGTCAGGACCGATGGTACGCACTGACGGTCGGTGAAGCTCTGCAACCGGCCTTACTATCACATTAAATACCTACGGGATAAACAAAAGATTAGATACTCACTCAATTCCTTATTACCGTAGAACAAGTTAGAGAGGTCAAATCGCACATTATCCTTAAAATTGAGTCTGTATTGGATTCCCTTCAGTTCGATCACAGCTCTACCACGAGCGTCGTTAACGATGTCGAATGGCATCAGTGTTTCTATTTCCACATTTTCTGAAACATTAATAAATACATGAATAAGATACCTATTGTCTGTATTAAATAAGTTAAACGAACATAAACAACGTCGGCTTAATTGGGACATATGGAAAGGGATGAAGAAATATCAGACTTGTAATCGAAACATATTACTTTATAAAATAGTTAAAAACAAAAAATTCACAATTTTCTTTCTCATTTCTCGTGCCACTAATCCATACTAATATTATAAATGCGAAAGTAACTGTGTCTGTCTGTCTGTTACTCAATCACGCCTAAACTACTGAACCAATTTTCATGAAATTTTGTATAGAGATATTTTGATACCCGAGAAAGGACATAGGCTACTTTTTATCTCGTATACAATACACACCTTCATTTTTGTGATAGGTACATTTATCTGAGAAACTATCGCACTTTTCTAGTTGCGGTTCCACATTTTGCCTTTTTATGTTATCAATAAAAAAATGTTTTCAAAAGTAGTAAAATTTCAAAAACACTTGCTACTTCTACTACCATACTAATAATTATTATATTACTTACTCGCTACTACTTTCATATTTCCATCACCAGCAATCGGTAAGCCGAGTACACTTCCTTGGGCATTATATAGAGCATCCATTGATAGATCAGTGTGATAAACCAAATATAATTCTCTCGAAATCGGATCAACGCTACAAAAACGATATCAATTTAATCTATACTAATATTATAAAGCTGAAGAGTTTGTTTGTTTGTTTGAACGCGCTAATCTCGGGAACTACTGGTCCGATTTAAAAAATTCTTTCGGTGTTAGAAAGCCCATTTATCGAGGAAGGTTATAGGCTATATATTATCACGCTAAAACCAACAGGGGTGGAGCCACGGGGATGAAACCGCGCGGAGCAGCTTGTACCTATCAAATAAAAATAAATGTACTAAAAGTTCATTAAGATTCGCTTTTGGAGCTTTATTTGTCACTCAATCGTCAACCTTTAAAACATGTTCAGTAAGACATAATAATATTATTTACGGTTATAAACAGTACCTATGTAAAAAATGTTATTTATGTCTGGATAGGTACATAATTAATATGTTCAACTTCTCCTCAAATGAAAAGCCTGAAGTTTAGTAATACAAATTAATTGTATCTGTATTCTGCCTTCTTTTATATAATCACTAGCTGTGCCCCGCGGTTTTACCCGCAGTGCTCCGTTCCTATTTTTTAGCATAATGATATAGCCTATAAGCCTTCCTCGATAAATAGGCTATCTAACAACGAAAGAATTTTCCAAATCGGACCAGTACCTAGTTCTTGAGATTAGCGCGTTCAAACAAGCAAACTCGTCAGCTTTATAATATTAGTAAAGATATATCATTACCTAGCTCTATCAACTATAGCGGAACCATAACCGCGGATATCCGCATTATTTATATCCAACTTCAGACCAGCCAGGTCTACCCGACTGTAGTCAATGTGCATAGGATCCAGTTTTTCAGTACCCAGCTCCTTGATACCAGTGATCAGGGATGGCACGTTGATCTGTATCTGCCGAGCCAGGCAACCTGTATCCCAAAATCTGCATCTGGAATATATCTGCGGATCTGAAATGAAAAAAAAAGTAAAGAAATAACTATTTTTAATGAGGATTTAGAATTTCTTCAACAAATTGACACATGGGTGGTGTATTCCTTTCCATTTTTGGCAAAATGTAAACCGTCACATTATCAGAAATTAACATTAGAATTTCTATTAAAAACAAGATTAAAACAAATTGTCGATTTCAGACATTCGCACATCACTTACACGACGAATAAATAAGCGATATTTGCATCGCAAACAACACCGAATACACAAAAGCTCTCATGTTGCCTCACACACTGGTCTCCTGCAACACCCTGAAGCTCAACTGCCTACCTCACTCACGATATTCCCTTATAAAGGAAAAAATTGTCTCAATGTATGCACAGAGTCAAGGTTTTATTAAAAGACTATTAATCAATGCATAATTTGTCATTTAAATTAATAGTGTCATACATGTGTTGAATCGCCTTAATATAAAGTTATTAAATATAAGTCACGTACCTGTTAGTAAAAAATACTAGAAGGATATCAAAAAACTTATTAAATATTTATTTGATTCCACAAAGCTTTTAAAATTCACTTTTTACTCGTTGTTTTGGATTTTAGAAACTATTCCAAAACTGAACAACTTTTTGAAGATTTGAAAGTATGGTTCAAATCAAACCTGGAAGAGTAGATAATTCTACTCTCTTCTCGGTGAAACGTCAACACAGTAATATTGAACAACAATTTCATTTCGCAAAACATACGTTAATCTCAAACAAAATTCCTCCTATTCATATCCGATGGACCAATACTTGCCTATATTATTTTCCAAATCAATAAATAAAGGTACATACCTTCATACATTTCGAGAAATTTACTAGTGACTGGAATTTTCTTAATTTTAAAGGAGACGATCTCCTTCTGAGAGCAGACGGAATTTCGTGGATTAGCTAACTACTTAGTTAGTTAAATATGTTAGTTAAATATCATTGATGTAGGTAATTTATAACATTATTGATGGCACATAAAATACACAATTCACTTATAATTTACATGAATTGGTACCTACATATAATTTTTTTGTAAATATGATTTAGAGCAAAAACTTACTTTCAAACATCTACAAAAAGGGAAATTATAATTTAATATCTATTCTGTAAAACGTATTTATTTTGCAACTTCGTAGTTCTCTATTTGAGGAATTTGCACACAATTTTTTTAAAACAAAGTAGGTAGGTATTGTTTAATTTATTATGATTCTTAATAATAATAATTAATGTTCTAGAAAATATTCAGCTGTCATTACAGCTTCACAGTGAATTTGGAATTTGCAGTTTAAATAATTGGAAGGAAATATATAATTATTCCAGTTTTGATTGCAACTTTTCCGTATTTATTCATTATTGTGATTTGAATTTGTTGTTTTTATGACATAAGTCTCCATAAATAAATGCATAGATATAGTATTATATATTTAGGTCAAAGGTGCAATAGTACAATGGACTGCGTATGAGGAATAACCTTGTTATCGACATGTTCCTATATCCAATCATTGATGTAGGTAATTTATAACATTATTGATGGCACATAAGTGAATGGACTAACTCAATTAGCGTTTTTGTCGTACTTTGTTTACAAACGATTTATTACAGCATGCTTTTGTTATCTTTACAAATATTAAGAGTTTGTTTGAACGTGCTAATCTACAGGAACTACTGGTGCGATTTGAAAAATTATTTCGGTGTCAGGTAGCCCATTTATCAAGGAATGCTATAGGCTATATCACGCTAAGACCAACGGGAGAGAAGGGTAAAACCGCGGGCCACAGCTAGTAAAAATATACTGACAACTGGCAAGACTGCTTCCAACTTAGATGCTAATCCTAAATCGGGTAAAATCCGTCGGATCGAGGAAAATTTATTTAGATAATATTGTAATTTATTTATTAGATTTTGTCATAAATTTCAAATAGTACCTACAAATCCCCTCAACCACAATAATTGGAATTAACAGTTCGCTATGTGACTCGTGCAGAACAATCGGAATTTGGCTAATTCAGCAAGATGATTGTTTAAAATTTACCAAACTTATTCGATATTTTTTTAAAGCAACTTTTTACCATAATAATATATACTGGGTCCTTTTTGGCTCTTTGTAAACCTACTATTCTAATTAGTACCTACGTACTTATAACATTTAGGTATACTAACTATTAGATAACTTATAGTAGGCACATATTGACTGTAGGTATCTAATGAAAATTAAAATCTTAGCATTTTTTTCAAAAATTAGCAAAAGTATATTTTAACTTATAACAGGTAGGTACCTAGGTGTGCAAATATTATAATTTTTTCCTTAACTTCAGAAATAAAGCTCGTCTAAAAGCGCATTATGTTAAATATTATAGTTACTTAATGCATAATTTATTGGTATTTTTAAATGTCAATAATTCAATCTTATTACTTTCTTTTTATGAGCTATTTTTAAATGATGAATAAGCAATTAGCCTACCTACCGGTTTATGAATTTATATAAGTAGGGAGCCCAAAATATTTTTATAAGCTTGAATTTTAGTAGCTTTTATCAAACGTACCTAACTATAATAATATATATTTATTTTATACTTTATTGCACACACATATGAAAGTACCTACAAATACAGTAAGAACATAAAATAGAAAGATATATAGAAAGATATATCTACAAACGGCGGCCTTATCGCTAGGTAGCGATCTCTTCCATACATTTATTTATATACAGTATATATAACTTGATATATAGAATCATTATCATAAACTAACTGTTTTCCGCGACTTTGTCCATGAAACATGGGTTAATCTACTCATATTTTTAATTTTTATAAAATAAGCACACAATGGAAATAAAACAAGGGCTAAAAAGAATATTAAATCCATCTAACAATAAGTCACATCATGCAAAGTAATTTTTCTAACTAAGCATAAGTCGCGATTATCCTCGATCCCGGAACAATCGGAATTTCATTTCAGTTTCGAATTGTAACTTTTATCCGAACTCATTTCTATGCAAATTGCCGCAAATAGCGTGAACGATGGGATCATTTAATCGCTGGCTCCGGGACTTTGTCGCTAGGTGTAAGAGATTTGTCAGTAACTAATTCAAATAAATTCTGATTTCAGAATACTTTCTCTAAGCATTCATGCTTGACGAAGATGTTCACATTTTTACAATTTTATTTATGACCTAAAATTTTGTTATCAGCTGTTGTAGTCTTTGTTGTTTTTTTTTTCACGTGGATTGGCAGTTTCGAGGCTTGGACATTATTTTATTTTATTTACTAAAAGATATTTTATATCCTGGCTACTTCATCGTGGAATGCAAAAGAATTTATTGAACATTTTTAAGAGAAGATTTACTAGTATCTAACCACACAGACGGGGAAATATTTGGGGATAAAAAAATACCATAATAAAACCACAAAAACTCTTTGACAATTCTTTATTGTAAATATAAGGTTTCATGAGATAAAAAGAGGTAAATATAACCCTTTTGCCTTAATTGGTCATTCTAACGATCTTATTATAAACACAAAAACCAACACAGCAAACAATTAGTGGAAATTTAAGTACCACGTATTATATTATATACTTCTACAAGATGTTTATCAACGATGCTAAAAATTTAATCTGATATATCATCAGTGCAGAAACCGGTTATTCTTAACCAGGTGAAACATTCAGAATGAAGCCTTGAAATTTGAAAATAAAAAAGAAAACTACCCTGTTAAGCTAATTAAAATAGCTTTTTAGATAATTTTAAAGTCATAAATATAATTTGGCGCAAAGATTCCTGTCATGTTTCTTTTTTATGTACGTCTACCTACCTCACCAGTGTTATTGTAACGATTCAGTCTACCAAAATCCAAAAAACTGTGTTATGGAGCGTGTAAAGGAATTATCACACTTGAAAACAAGAAAAGTACATGCAACTTACTTCGACACCATAAAATCTCAAAACGCGAAGAACAAAAAAAAAACAAACAAAACTAAAAGGTCGTGACCGTTTCTGCACTGGTCATAATCATTTAATTAAGAGCATACAATTATTTTTCGTGCAACAATACCTATATAATTAAATATCTATATTCGTTAAGGCCTTATAGCGGCACCGATGTAATACAAAATGGTAGTACAATTACTTTAAATACACACATGAAATGATTTAAACGAGAAACGCTCATCAAATTTTTTTCCAGTTAAAAAAAAACAATTTTTTATATAGAATAATTATTGATACTAGAAGTTCTTTAGAAGAACAAACATTTTTGGAGGGATTGTTTTCGAATTTAAACATTTGATATTTTCATCACAACCATTTTATGATACGTAAAAAATATGTTCTCAATTTTTTAAACCAGGGATAAAAATACTGTTTATTAGAAATAAAAGATGTACGTTTCTCGTTTCAATCAATCATAAATTGTTAAGTAAATTATAGCAAACAGCACACTTTAATAAATCGCATAAAAAGATACGATCATTTTACCTATTTACAATGCCATATAACCTTAGCATATTATAACCTACCAAGATTTTTTTTTTATTTTTTCCTCAAAAAACCTTTAAGCTTGAGTTTAAATTTTAAATATAAATTTAAAAATATTGCTTCATGAATTATTTTTGTGGGACGTTAAAATTAATACTTAGTTAAAATTTCGATATTACCTTGACATTTTTCTTTTATTTTTTCCATCCATAGAGCCCACCAGAGCCCACAGAACGACGGCGTTTTTTTTGGATATTATGTTCTAAATGTAAAAAAAAAATGCTGTGACAGTTTGCATTCAAAAGTTCAAAACATGCTTATGTGCTGTAGAAATATAAGCAAGATTATTTCGTATGGTTTCTTTTTTTTTGGAAATATGATATGCACAAGATCTTATTTATAAACTGGTTAATTAACATTTTGCCATATTTATATTAATTCTGAATAACACTTGTATGGTAGTGACAAAACTTACATTATAATTTTAATTAAATTTGTAAAAGCGCCGGTTACACCTCTAGCTGATAATGTCCCTGATAGCCTATTTGACAGCTTGTAACGTAAATATTATCATTTTAACTGTCAGACAAGCTACCTAGTTACCTACCCGGAACATATCATAAGAAACCGGCCCATATGAATAGCGACGTTATTTTAAAATATTATAACGTTGTCTTCATAACTGGTTATAAATGCAATATAATTTTGAAAAGAGATAAACGCTTTAGACAGAATAAATATTCTAAGCATTCTTAAAAAACCAATGAAAATATTTACAATTTTCGATATCCTCAATCGTCAAGATTATTCTAGAGATTAAATTTATAAAGATCACCAATTTTCCTAAGAATTATCTACAATTTTTACTCTTAAAGAGTGTTTAAAATTAATTCCCAATCATTATTCTACTGTACACGACCAAACATTGGTCAGAACTAATTTTGTCACATTAAAACAGCTAGGTATATTATTTTTCTAAGCTAATACTATTATACTAGAAGGCCGCTTTAATCTGTACGAGATGATATTTCAGACACACTGTGAAACACTGACTTTTTCATACAATATTACTAAAGGCTGAATTAAGAATTGATTTGATTAAGGTTTAGAAAGTTATGTTACATACAATAAAATATTTAAGCAGCATTTAAATATAACGTAATGGGCCCTCTTCACAATGGGCAGCGTTGGGCGAGTAGAGGCAATCACGATATTGTAGACGGTGCCGGCGTTAGGGGGGGGAGGGGGGGCTTGAGGGGGCAATGGCCCAGGGCGACAAATTCTGGGGGGCGCCAAGATCTGAAGTTGGTTAACCTAACACTTGATATTGCTTCCCTTAAGTGGGCGCCACAATATTTTCGCACGGGGTGTCAGTGGCCCTTACACCGGCTCTGATTGTAGAGGGCCTAAATGTCTATGACCGGCCATTGTTGTGGGTGTTAATTCATAATGTAATGGGAAACATCGACGATCATTTTTGTTGGGCCAACGATGCTCATTGTGAAGAGGGCCCATGAGACGTTCTTAACATCAAATACTCTCTTCAGAAATCCGTGTCAAAATTGATTCAATGTTTTTGACCTATGGATGTTAATTTATAAGTATTAAATAATATTTTTATATATTTTATACATGCGAGAAGTTGCATAAAAACATCATTGTTACAGCGTGTTTATTCTTTGTGACGAATGATTTAATTATCAAGGTATGGGGATTAATTATTCTAGATAACACCTAATTAAGATTTACTAATTTTGTATTTGACGGATGCAATAGATATGAATATCAATTTACTAAAATGATTTAATTAAAAACAACGTGCAATGAGAATTGGCTAATATCTTATTGAGATTTCAATTTATCTAATTACTATCTACTGAGTTTATATCACTGTTGGACAAATTTATTTATTCTATTATGTACTACTAAATTTATATAATATTAATTGTATGTAATCAAGTATTTTACTGTATTTGTTGATGGTTCTATTAAAGTTTCAAGCGCTTAAGATGTCCATTTTCTGTTGACACGTTAAAATAATTTGTTGAACATAATATATGAAAACATATTAATAACATAAACATACTTAATATGTATGTTTTTTTTTAGTAATATAAGTAGTTGTTAAGTGTGTAAATGTGGCAATAAATATTTTTTTCTTTCTTTCTTTCTTTCTAATATTGTTATTATAGTGCTTCTAGATACATGTACTTACAAGAAATTATATCCAAATTTTTTGACATTAATAACATACCTAGTTTAATTATGTATTGTGAAGATTGTTTCTTTTACCCCATTAAAAACTTATAATAATCGAAGAATATCGTTTGAAGTAAGTACATACATATATACAAAAAGTAAAATTTTAATTAGTTACGCTTAATTTATACGAATATGAGAATATAAAATGGCATGCAATTAAATTAAACATAGAACTAACCTTACTAATATCAGACATTCAACAAAAATGCATAAATTAATATAAAAGGAACAATTTGATTCTAAACATAAATAAATACAAAAAGTACGAACCTATACAAAATTAATAAAATAATGACCGAAAACGACTAGTTAGCACTGATTTGCAGATTGTATATTATTTTGATAATTTTTATTTGATTCGGCAAGATTTTTATGAGGTACCTAAGTATATAAGAAATACTGTTTCAATTGCAAATTTGATATACAATATAAATACCATGTAAGTAAAAATAATATAAACATATTGTAATAAATAAAAATTATACATATTAGTTACATTAATACATAATATATATGAAAATCAGACCGAATTTTTAATACTGAAAAATAAAGTGCAATACACTACTTGAGAATAGGAAACCTACTTAACTATAGATAAAATTCTAGTGCCATATAAAGAGAACGTTAAAAGTTATCACAAAATATCTATCACACTAAATTCATTAAGTTTCATTAAATTCATACTTAACTCCACACTTATGCTATAGCTTGACCGCAATCGCTATACCACGCCTTATGTGCGCGGCAAGGCGAGGGAGAGTACCGACCGTTCCGTCTCTTTCTAACTTCTAACTCGTGCTCTTTCTTACCCCCAACCCGCCGAAAATGCACATACCTACACCGCCCTATAGCCACTGCACACAAGCTATACCAAAATTTTAACTATAGCTTACGGATCGTTCAAAAATTTCAAATCAAGACTATGTCTATCATAATAATATTTTTTATGATGAAACATCTAAAACGAGAAAATTCATCGCTATGACAAACGTTTACAACATAATTTAGTAGCTACCAAACATTTCGAATAATTTAAAATACTTTCAAACAATTATCACACGTAAAAACATTATGTCCTAAACACACTTTTAAATGCACGACAATCCAAACAACAAAGTTTACCCTTAAAAAATATGTTCGATTAATTATTTCTGATTAATGTTAAAAAAACGGGGCTTACCATGGATCATTTTCGAACTTTTCACTGGTTAAATGAACAAAAAAACATATTTTTGCTGTTAAATACCCAAAATCGTTAATCTTTGGCTCAATTTTATGACACATTTCGTACCAGCTACATTTTTTTCAAAAAAAAAAACAAAAAAAATATTTTTTTCTTCTTTGATACTAAACCCCGTTATTAACCCACCTACGTTTCTTGTTCAACCAGCGCCGCTTGGGACAGAGAAATCTGTTGAGATCTCGGCAGTGGTCTTACGAAAAACATTTTTATGCACGGCGCTAGTAAATATATTAGTACCGCGGCCGCTATTATTGAGAAAGCACAGAGCGTCCATTGAGCGGCTTTTATCGATACATTTACATCTGGTATCGGTTGTGTTAATTGGCACATGTAAAGTAGAGATCTAGTTGTGTTGTATGGACCGGAGACGCGAGCGTTTGGTCCACAGTCTGAGGACTTCCAGCCAATCCAGCTGGCTGATCTGTTAAAAAGCACCTGGAAAAGATGACGATTTAATTTTATGTGTGATTATGAGATTATGGGATATGAAGAAAAATGTTTGTTCTAAAGGATAAAATAATATCCGACTAAATTAAGCTAGTCGTTTCAGCAAACATACTGTATTTGGTAAATATTTTTCAAGGCTTTTATTTTATGGATATTAAAGCTGTTATTTTTATCATAACACAATACATAAAAGATTGCACATTCATATTAAATGAGCCAGTTTTTTTAACATTCTGTAACAACTTCTACCCTTTATTTTTGGTGGTTAAAATCGGAACTAATCGTCTTGTAATGATAAGAATCATGCATTTATATAGTGTAAGGTAATAATTATATAATATTTTTCTTGTACCATAATAATTAATCTATTGTGATAAAAATAGTAACCTGCAATCCCTCCATAGCAGTATATCCAAGTACAGTCTCTCTACCTCCCGCTTCTAAACCCAATTTGTAACAAAATTCTGACACTGTACCACTCTCAGCGCTGTTGTTACGCGCAGTTACAACTCGCATGAAGTTCTGTAAATAAATAAATATATGTTTTTTATATATTTTTTCTATTCTTTATAAATTTATAAATAAATATAATTATGTTATAAATAAATAGCTTTAAAGTTTATAAAAATATTAGTTGTTATGACAGTACAACCTGAGTAGTAAAAATGACCAAACCTAACAAAAATTATTTACAAAAAAAATCGTAAAAAATCAGTGTAGCTGTGTAGCTATAAACACTGTTGATATTCGTGAATTTGATACTGTAATTTTTATTATTCTTATCGATCCATCTCTTCGTAAACGCAATTTTTCTTGGCCCTAACATTTATGATTTTGGTTCCTAAAAACAAGTAAAACTTCGCATGTAGTTTTTATAGTCTTATGTATTACATTGTCAAAGACAGAAGCACCGTGTAATAATTATATATTATTAGAAGGATATACTTACTTGCGCTGGTATTTCCAGTGTAAAATACTGATTATCAGCTTCAGTGCTGAGAAGATCGATGGCCAAAGATGGCAAGTTCCATTCTTGAGGTTCAGGCCAGCAAGCAGCCTGTAAATATAATGAATGTATTTAGTAGCAATAAAAATAATATTTTTTGTGTATAATAATTAACAATCTTGTTCATGTTTCTACAACAGATAAACATGCATACAAATCTTTGCAATAACTTGTTACAATTTACATTTAGAATTATAAAAATACTGACTACTAGCTTACCGCCCGCGGCTTCGCCCGCTTTGTCTAAAACCTAATAAATTATACACTAAAACCTTCCTCTTACTCTCCTCTATCTGTTAAAAAACGGCATCAAAATCCGTTGCGTAGTTTTAAAGATAATATAAGCATACAAAGGGACATAGGGACAGAGAAAGCGACTTTGTTTTATACTATGTAGTGATTTCACAAATACTCTAGTTATGTATTGTTTTATGAAAATTAAGTAATTTAAATTTATATAAATTTACATTAAGCTTTAAATAACATCATATTTACCTCTCCACGATACCAAAATTCATCCAGTATAAGCATGTTGGATGTCTGCGCTGAATTACTTAGTTCACTCACAATCTGAAACATTCATTGGTGAATATTAACAACAGATTATTAAGTTTTAACTCTAAAAAAATACATTATTTATACAGAGCACTATACAAATTCATTTTCTTAGCAGTTAAGTAATAAAAAAAAACAAAAAAAAACGACCGTGTGTGCAGAGCACACGTGCCAGAAGTGAAACTTCTTTGGCAAGATTCAAAGATACCAAAATCGTCGTCTTACAATGACGTGACGTTATTGCCATGACCTTGAAATTTTACTCTCAGCGCGCCTAAAGAAGTTTCACTTCAAAAACTGTAAGATACATAAAGCTTAACATTATCATAAAATTTTAAAAGTAATAATTTTAGTGACAATATATTGTGTTTTTGGATTTTTAGATGCTAATGTATTTTTTTAATGGAAAGTATTTTATGACTCGGAAGTTGTTTCTACAGTAACAAGTGAGTACATATGGCAAGTTCCTTACTATGTGAAAAATATATGTAACTTTATTGAAAAAAAGTTACCTGTTTAAATATACCATCCGGCAACCTAATACTCGTTGTTCCACTATCAACAATGCCCTTTTCCATATTTAACTCCTGGCAAATATCTCGATTTATTTCACCATTTGTTTTATTCGAATCCTCTGAGGTGATATTATTGGCCATATTGTTTTTAACTGTAGAATTTATAAGATGCACAGATAAGACACCCACTTCATACCATCTCTTTCTTAGAATCGGAGTTCGAAAGATAAACTCATTGCTTATTGCGTTGGAATTCTTGTCATCTGTAACGAAAATTATAAGTATATTGATGAATACTAATTATACTTGAAACTAGGATGGGATTAAAAAAAATTTAAA